>NC_039262.1:4089418-4256918 GCF_003368295.1 Carassius auratus | reverse complement strand
TGATGCTAAAATGTGCGTCACAGATTTCTATTTCGCCAACATCAAAGTATTCTCCTCTCTAACATGTTTACTATGCAATTCTCCCTATACAACCCCAGTCATGTTCTCATCAGAAGTACAATACCTACAACAACATTTCCTGTGACGGCACAAGCTCTGGCCACCTGGCATTTTCCCCCTGTACCTTCCTGTAGTGTGAGCCGCTAAAAATATACCCATATTACAAGTGCACACCAGCTATTTGTGCCTGAATGCACTTAAAGTCAAAGTCAACATCACATACAAATGAACTATACTCACTATCTTAACAAACATTCCCGATCTGATTGAAAAATCCATCAATTCAAGTTGTTCAAATGGATATTGAATCTGATAAATATGTAAATGTGCCCCTTGGATGCAATGAAAGTTGGAGATAAAGCATCTGACAAATTCATAAATGCATTTGCTGTGTTTATGTGGTCATTTGATATGGGGAAAAAAAATTCTGACTGATTGTTCACTCAGAGCGCATGTGGGTAATGTCATGATGAGGAGCACAGCCTTAATCTAATAAATGTGACCTGATGTCACCCTACATGAGCAGGAGAGAGCGTGCGAGAGATAGAAAGAGTGAGAGAGAGAGGTTGAAGAGTGCATACAAAAATAGGAATCATAAACTACTGCCTAGGTTAAAATGGCACATGATGAAAACGTGGAGTTGCGTTCTAGGTGACAGTTCAAGACGTATAAATGTAACAGAATGTAGCAGCTTCTGTGGAAGTCGCAGGCTGTAATAAAGGCAATAAGCCCCAAAAAGCCATGGTTTACAGTGAATGTATAACAGCAAAGGGTCATTGTTAGGGGAAGTCGTGGCCTAGTGGTTAGAGAGTTTGACTCCTAACCCTAGGGTTGTGGGTTTGAGTCTCGGGTTGGCAATACCATGACTTGGGTGCCCTTGTGCAAGGCACCGAACCCCAAACTGCTCCCCGGGCGCCGCAGCATGAATGGCTGCCAACTGTCTGTGTACACTGCTGTCTGTGTACACTTCGGATGAGTTAAATGCAGAGCATGAATTCTGAGTATGGGTCACCATACCTGGCTGAATGTCACTTCACTTGTTACACAGGACATGGACTTATTCCAATTATGTTGCAAGGTTTCACAAAATAAAACAAAGCAAATAAAATGTAATTATATTAATAAAAACATTCTCCTGCCAAACAGTGTAGTTCCTCAGAGACAATTATGATTGCAACAAAGTGCAGGTGCAGAAACAACGGGTGGACTGATGGATAGAAGGAAAGAACAACAGATGGATGGATGGAAGGATGGAAGTAAGGGTGGGTGGACTGATGGATAGAAGGAAAGACAACAGATAGATGGATGGAAGGAAGGAAGGACGGATGGATGGATGGATGGACTGATGGATAAAAGGAAAGAAAAACAGATGGAAGGATGAAAGGATGGATAGATAGAAGGACAGACAACAGACGGATGGACGGGTAAATGGAAGGATGGATGGACTTATGAATAGAGGGAAAAACAACAGATGGATGGATGGACTGATTGATAGAAGGAAAGAACAACAGATGGAGGGACGGATGGATAGAAGGATAAATGGATAAAATGAGAATGATTAATGGGTGAATAGATAGTTGATGAATGTAGATGTAATGATAGAATGATAGATAGAACAACAGATATGATGGACGGATGGACAGATAGAAGGAACATTAAACAATGGATGGGTGGATGGATGGATGGAACAACAGAACAGGTAGATGGAATCATGAACTTTGAAAAATTGAATTCTTTGTATATTTCGCAGTACACTTAAAAAAATAAAAAGAAAAAAAGTTTAGACGGTTAGCAAACAGTGCTGAGTTTAGTGAAAATATCTTGAACTCTACACAAGGGGTTTAGAGTTAGAAATGTAGGTCTCAGGATAGGGATTTGGAAATAAACACTAACCCAAATTTGTGCAATAGCACGAGTCAAGTAAACATCATAATAATAAAAACTAAAAATCAGACAGCACTGAGAATGACCCACGGTCAGCAAAGACTGCGGCAGTGATGCAATATGACGTGCCTTTTCTCAGGAATAGCTCTGCTATCTGGAACATTCTTTCCGTTGCACAAACGGCTCCTTCAAAATCACCTCCTTCAGAAAGACATCTGCTGACCCAGAATGAGAAACACTCGACGTGTAATGACTTCAGTGTTAGCTTCATACACGCTTTGGGAGTCGTTTATATCACAGCGATCTCCATTGTCTTGCACGGCTGTGATTGATGAGCAAACCTTACTGATAAGCATGTTTTCATATGGCGTATGGATCTGCTCCGATCGCCGGTCACAGAGGACAAAAAGACCAGACCATTTCCCTCGTACAGTAAAACTGAGGACGGAGGAAATAAGTTAAAGTGATGAAACTCTCCTATCAGACTAATAATATATATAATGATACTTTATTTCTCCCTCAGGCCGAGCAAGACTGAAAAAGTTTAGGAGAAATTCAACTTTCCATCACTTGTTCATCATTGGATGCTCTGCAGTGAATGGGTGCCGTCAGAATGAAAGTCCAAACAGCTGATAGAAACATCACAAACTTCTGGCTGAAATACCAATCCATTATCCTTTCCTTTGAATTTAGAAACATCTTAATGATGGATTTGCTTCTTCCAAACATGCAGAATTTCTCTTCTCAAGACTTGAATTGATGGACTGGAGCGATGTGGATTATTGTGATGTTTTTATCAGTTGTTTGGACTCTCATTCTGACGGCACCCATTCACTGCAGAGCATCCATTGGCGAGCAAGTGATGTAATGCTACATTTCTTCAAATCTGATGAAGAAACAAACTCCTCTACATCTTGCATGGCCTGAGGGAGAGTACATTTTCAGCTAATTTTCATTTTTCGGGGGAACTGTTCCTTTGAATGTACTCAAATCACTTTGGATTAAAGAAGAAACTAAACATCAAATTAGTAATTAGTACTATGTCACAACAAATCCATCAGAAAAAAAAGAAGATATCCATGATTTCTGCTTTGGAAGAGTTTTGCAAAAAAAAAAAAAAAAGCACAAAGCCACGAGTGACCCCAGATCTCTCAGCGTCTGCAGTAATGCTTTTGGCTCACCACCACATTTTTTTCTGACAATAGGTGTGGGCTGCAGCAGAGAGATGATCTCACCACAGGGCCTGCTTTGGCTGTAATGATATAATGTTAATTCTGCATCCCACGACTGTGTCATTTTTAGAGACACACACCCTGTTCCTGAAGGAGTGAAGACTGACACTATACAGCCTTGAGTACTAACAGGTGAAGAGTTTAACATTTTATACATGCCCAGTATCACAGCTCATATGAAACAACTCCTTCAAAAACAAACACACTTCCCTATTTTATAATGGACTGCTTGCAAACGTGTTCTTTGCATGCCATTAAGAAGCCGATTCCTATGGACATAAAATGTGACTACTACATCACTATATCAACTAACTACCCTTAAATAAAAAGTACTGTGGATGCACCATGGTAAAGTGATGATAATCAAAGGATTACATTACCATTCAAAAATGAAAGATTAAAAAAAAAAGTCTCTTTTGCTCACCAAGGCTACATTTATTCAATCCAAAAAATTTAAATAATAGTTTCAAATTTTAAAATGTAATTTATTCCTGTGATCAAAACTTAATTTTCAGCATCATTCCTCCAGTCTTCAGTGTCACATGATCCTTCAGAAATCATCAGAATATGCTAATTTGCTGCTTAAAAAACATTTCTGATTATTATCAGTTTTGAAAACAGTTGTGCTGCTTCATTAATTTATTTGGAATCCATAATACCGTTTTTGATTAAATGAACAGCATTATAATTGTAATTATAAATATTATAATTGTCTTTAAAGTCACTTTTTAGATCAATTGAATGCATCCTTGATGTATAGAAGTATTAATTTCTTTAAAATAAAATAAACTTTTAGTGTGTCATATTCATATAATGATATTTAAAGTACATTGGACTAAAAGAAACTGCAAAGAATACTGTGGTACAGTACAAAACCAAACACCATTTAACTCTGATATATACTATGATACTCAATGATAAACATATTGAAATAGCAAGTTATTACTATGTGCATTGGTCATGCTATGGTCCTAAACACATACTTTAATTAGATTTTAAAAATACCACGGAACTACCATGGTACATATAGTACTGAATGATTAATATTCAATGTATTTACTTTGTTCTCAAAGTACTTTAACAAACACCTTAGCATGCCATGCACTTTTCGTAAGCACATGTTTTAGTTAACTCAATCAAAAGTGATGTTAGTTGACATTTAGGACCTACATGCGTTTTGTTAAAAATAAACTAAACACATTTCAATTAACTAAACACACCACCTAAACAACTGGCCTCTGTTTTGTTGTCATGGTGACGGCGTGGCCCGACGGTATGAGCATGAGCTTGTTGTTGTTTCTCACATGGAGGTGCAGAATTGGAGCACTGATGTCATGCACCATGTCTTATCTCTGCTCATCAGGTCATTAGCTCAGACGCTAACTGTGGCCCATGATTCAACACTGGGCCACTCATTCCTGCGAGCATGAAAGAAATCCATTTCCAAAACACCATTTCCAAGTGTCCATACACGCGAACCCTGCTATTGCATGGTGCCTCCACTTTATGACAGCATGCATTGAGAGTCTAAACACATGCAACTCTTCTCTTTCTGCTCACCCACATGTGGACTTCCTCCACAAAGCTGAAATGTTTAGACAGAGCCTAAGGTCCAGAGAGAATATCGAGTCACACAGGCTGATTTAAAGCATCATCCCTGTGACTGACGACTTCAAAGTGCTGCAGGGCTGCCAGCCGGCTCCCGTGAGCCCGTGTCAGAGGAACTCCTTCAGTAGGAAATGGAAACGCTGAGCGCAATCTGATGAAGCGCTTCCTGAAAGCTCCCCGTATTCACAATGAAGTCAGAGACAAGCAGATTTGTCAGTTGCACAAACACAAATAAAACGACTGTAGATATTGATACTTCCTGCAATACGGTTGGTAAAGTGTTTTTTTTTTTATTGTTTTATCTATTTGCCATGTTTTTCTAGATTAAGTAAAAAAAAATAAAAAATCCCTCCCTCAAATCTTTAGATCCCTCATTCAGTTCATTAAATCTGAAGGATTTTTAAAATAACAAAAATCATAAAAAACAAAATCAAACATCAACAAGGCAAAAGGGATATCAACAAAAAGAAAAAAGCAACAACAAAAAAACAAAACACAGAAATAAAGGATCATAAAACTGTAATATATATATACAATACACACACACACACACATATATATATTTATATATATATATCTGTGTGTGTGTGTGTGTGTGTGTGTGTGTGTATGTGTGTGTGCATGCGTGCGTGCGTGCTTGCATGTGTTTTTATACAGTTTATTATTTGCAATTGACATGTTGACATATATATATATATATATATATATATATATATATATATATATATATATATATATATATATATATATATATAGATAGATAGATAGATAGATAGATAGATAGATAGATAGATAGATAGATAGATTTATACACACACACACACACACCTATATATATTAAATACATACACTCATATATATTAAACACACGCACACAAATAACTATGTACAAATACAGTATATCAACAGGTTTACAAAGCCACCATTCAATTCTGCCATTCAAAGCATCATAACCATTCCTATATTGAAGATAAAAACTAAAAATGTTTAGAAGTACACAACATACCTTTTTGATATGGTCCCAAGTTACAGGTCTCCGTTCACAGAGGACTTTGTGTCAAAGTCAGCAAAGACTTCAAAAACGTATAAAAAGAAACGTCCACTTTAATGTCCATCTGTTCCTGGAATAAAGCATCACAAAGACGCTCCTTCTTGTGGTCCGGTCTTTACGTTGTCTTCTGTTCCTACTGAGACGGTCCGAGTACTAGCAGTCTGTGAGAACTGTATTGTCCTCAATCCAAGTCTGAGCGAGCAGAATGACTGAGAAGAGAGAGAGAGAGAGAGAGAGAGAGAAAGAATGACCAATAGGAAGAGAGGCAGAGATGGCCAGATCTGGTTGATATGAATCCTGCTCACTTCTTTTGCCTATTCAACGTCCTGGATGAGGGAAAGACGGTACACAGAGACAGTTAAAGCATCTGGAGAGACCCCTCACTCGTATGTTCTGACCCGTGAAATAAGTGTTGACTAAGAGCTAATTTTAACTCGTGCGCTCAGTCTCTCGTAGCGTTTAGCAGCTGAGGGGGTTGAAACAGACGTCTGTGAACCCTGCTGACAGCTGGACCACAGTATTCCCCCAAATCAGGAAAAGACTGTCATAAGTACACAAGCAGTCACTGGGATAGAAATAAACTTTCTGTGTCAGGTACATCAAACACTGGCAGCTGAAGTAAAAACAGTGTAGGGACAAAAACTAGTATTTGAGAGCATATCAGAGTCAATCTGTCAAGAAAATATTCAGGTATGCACAAGTGCCACAAGTGTGACAGCATGTCATGACAAACACTGACACAGAAGTGTCAGAAATGTCACAGTCATTTAAACAGGCTTGTGTTTACAGCCGTTTCTATAAAGCTGTTTGGCAACAACACTTGTTGTCTTGCTTATGGTAACATGAGAATACTATGATATTCTTCATGGAACCATGCAAATAACAAATGGTATTTTGAGCGCAATGTAAATACCAAATGGTACACGAGTAATCATTCATAATAAAAAAAATGTATTACATCTGTACCTCATTTCCATCACAGTGTTTTTTTTTTTTTTTAAGTAAAGTCACAGAAATCTAAGTAAACTGGGATGCATAGAAGAGTGTGTTACCTGAATGAACCATCAAGAAATGTTCCGAAAAAATGCAATATATTACAACCATGCACAGCATCACCCACAGATGTAAATCTGTCACATGAATGCTGTTTTTCTGTCAATCTACAACACAAGACATCATAAACAACAACACAATGCTAGTTTACATCATCTTTAGCCCTGACTGTGGGCTGCACTGAAGCATTCCTGCATTTTATTTCATTTTAGAGAGTTATAATATGTAGATTAATGTACAGCAGTGACACAGAACAGTCATTCATGAGATACAGAGCTCATTTGGACAGAGATTTCATTGTCATTTGGTTGACCATTCATTTAGAGTTAACAGTGTAAAACACTGCACTCTACCGGCTGCTCTGACAAACAAAATACGAAATAGCAAATATCTAAGGCGTGGGTTCGATTTTGATATTTTTTGGGACACAACAGCAGAAATACCTAATTTCACATACATAGATAAAATCTGGCGGCTCTAAACCTCTCTTTTCTTTCTCTATATTATTCAGAGCTGATCTAGACCAGTATATGGAAACTGTCCAAAGTTATTTTAATCCTATCAAAACTGTATCTCTATATTCAACCTATGTGTCTTTTTAATATATAAATGTATTACTTTTTTAACCTGGCAACACATCCTTTACAACAATTAACAAAAAAAAAAAAAAAATGCTGAAGTTCCGATCTGAATCAAACGATTACAAACCCACTCCAAAGTCCCAATGATTCACAATCTGTGCTCCGAAGTCCTGATTTGAATCAAAAGATTCACATACTCTGTTTGAAGTCCCGATCTGAATCAAATGATTCTTGAAATGGCCTCTGAAATCCCGATCTTAAAGAAATGATTTGCGATACTCATTCCGAAGCTTCGACTTCGAAGTGCGTATCACAAATATTTCAATTTGTGAATTGTTTTGCGAACCCAACCTGAATTTCAAAAATTATTCAAAAGATTAATGAACACGTTCTAAATCAAAATATTTGCGAACTCGCTGAGGAGTCTTGATCTGAATCAAATGGTTCAGTATAAGTGCTACAAAGTTCCGAACGAATTCAAATTATTTGGTATACATTCGTTACGAAGTCCCAATCTGAATAATGATTCACAAACCTGCTCCAAATCAAACTATTTGTGATTCGCACTCTGAAGTTCAGAAGTTCCAATCTGAATCAGAAAGTTCACAAACCTACTCCAAAGTTCTAATCTAAATTAAATGATTTGCTTTCCATGCTCCGAAGTTCCTAACTGAATCAAAAGATTCATAAACTTGCTCCAAAGTCCCAATCAGAATCAAATGATTTGTGGTACGGGCTCTGAAATCCCAATCTAAAACCTAAAACAAATGATTTGTGATAACAGTTCCAAAGTCCAGATCTGAATAAGGATTCGTGAACCATGATTTTAGATCGGGACTTAGAAATGCCTATCACAAATCTATTTTTTGAAATGATTAGCAAACCTGCTCTGAAGTCCCAATCTCAATCAGATGTTTTGTGATATAGGCTCTGAAATCTGTTCTAAAACAAAAGATGGGCTCTGAAATCCCTAACAATATAAAATAAATGTTTTGTGATACCTTTCCGATGCTTTGATTTCGAAGCGTATATCACATATGCTAAATGATTCACAAACCTGCCCCTAATTTCAGATATGAATCAAAAGATCAGTGAACCCACTCCAAAAGTTCCCATCTCAATCAAAATATTTGCGAACTCTCTCCACAGTCCTGATCTGAATCAAATGGTTCACAATAAGTGCTCCAAAGTTCCAATCTAATTCAAATGATGTGATAAACATAAAGTCCCAATCTGAATGATGATTCACAAACCCGCGCCAAATCAAACCATCAGATGCCATCACCTCAAGCAACTGAATGAACTTTAAACACACTTTATTATACAGTTAATTTAAGGCAACCTTCGTCTTTCACACTATCTCCCGTTGCCTCGCCGATTCTTTTCTGTAGCTACTCTGATTGTAATATAACAAAAGAAACACGTATATATCTATCTATAAGACAATCACTTTCAATATGGAGGCGCGTTCGTGATAAACTACATTTCCCGAGTCGTTCCGAGGCGTGCGGCGTGACGTCAGTGCGGCTGCTGTCAGTCAGACAAAGACAGTCAGTCAGTCAGGGCGAGTCTTCCTCACAACATCACATAAACTATCATCTTCATAACCTGACAGAGCGCATTAAATGATCTGCTGCGCTGAGATTCTGTGTAGTTTCCTCATTCCAGGTAAGAAATGTGATTTTATCCTTGAGGAGAGTCAGTTTTGTGATTGCTCGTGCTAAGCTAACTAGCCGCCTGGATAATTCAGTTCGTCTTGTTTATGTTGTTAAAGCAAGCTTCGTGATTTAATTTTAATCGACATATATATCTTGTTTAAATCTATATAGGTTTGTTTAAATGCTTAGTTTATATAGTAATATAAAAGTCATGCAATGAGTTATGTAGTCAGTTTTCTTAGTCAGAAAAGGGCTTAACTCATGTATTTATTTGTGCATATTTGTTGTATTTACATATTAATAAACAATCGTGTGAATAACTCGCTGAGATTTATTTGTTTCTGCATGTGTTATTTTAAGCCCTTCTGTAGTCTGTCTGCAAAGGTCAGGATACATGAGTCATGCAAAACTTATTTTCGTTTATATAGTTTTAAAATGCCCAGTTTGATTCGTAATTTAATAAGTGCTTGTTTAATATATGCATGTTTATTTATATCTCGTTTGCACGCTGGAAGTCTTTTTGGATATGCTGTTAGTTTTTATGCACAGAGATGATGGGCGTATGTCTGTGCTTTTATCACTACCATATGACATACATTAGGGGAAAAAAATGATATCTTAAAAACAAAGTCTGGGCTTTGAAGGTCAACCGAAGCCCCTTCACATGCAATGCAAAGATGCAAATGAAGTTTAACTAAAGTGATTTGCTAATAATCCTCATAGACTTGTTCTGATCTGCATTCATAACTTGAGTTTCTAGTATCTGTCAGAGGATGTGAGGAGCGTTCAGATGCATGGAAAAAAGATTTCTTTCTTCTTTTTATGCACACTACTATTTATAGTAGCTCCTGAAGTCTGTTGCAACACCTACATGAATAAATAAGCAAGTAAGCTGTTAAAATGCATCCTGTCCCCATTTCAATGTATATTAGGTTGCTGTGTTTTAGATATTGAAAGGTTTAAAGGTTAAATGTACACTTAAGTCATACAACTTTCACCAAACCATACCTCTATAACCATTAATCAAATTAATAATTATTTACACAAAGTCAACTATAGCGTGCTGTGTACTACTGTTTGTTGCTAGGTTTTGGAAACCACAAATGGAGAACATTGTAAAAACAGCCAAAATAGTGGAACGTCAAAGTTTTAATAGAGCAAAAAAAAAAAAAAAAAAACATCAGACACATTTTCCATCCTGCTAAATTCAGTCTAATTTTGCGTTTCACGATGACCACTTCTCCATAAGCTGTAGTTGTTAAATGAAAAGAAGAAGGCTGCATTGATTCTCATGTGGATTATTATTTAAAGCTCTCGGTGAACTCATTTGACTTGTGTGCATGCAGTCAGATGAGCTAATGCACGTGTGCATGCGGTGCAGGACTGCACCCTTAACTTGCAGTCTCTGCAGCTGTGGCTTCATAAAGAGCCCTGCAGTGAACCCCTGCAGTATTTAATGCCACATGATCACTAATGCAGCAGGGCTTATGGGTGAGACCCTCTGTGCATGTTAAGAGATGTCAGAGGAGGATCGCTCGCATGCATGACAAAAGACGGCGATTTGTGTCTTTCATCGCACACACAATTTCTGCCTCAGTTAAAAGCCTTGCTGTGATATATTTTTAGAAACTCACAGCGGCTGCCACCTTCCTATCACAGACTTTTATAAGGATCATCTGAGATCTAAGTGGAAGCAATTATGCTGTACAAGAGCCCACTGAGCCCTTTTTGTTTTTTTGCAGCGAGAGCTTTGGCTCCAGCGGTGTAAGGTTAACGGTTAACTTGAGTAAATATAGTAGGTCTGGTATAATGGAAAACCCCAAAACAGTGAGGAATTTCACAGTAAAGCAGCTGTGGGATAAGGATGGTTAAATTAGATGATTGATTGCCACTGGGTTGCCAGTCTTTCCCAATTATTTTTGCTGCAACATAAAGCCAAAATAAAGATTATTAATTGTCAAGCATCACTATGTTTGTTATTGTTCAAAATAGCGGTTTTACGTGCAGTTCAAGTGAGAAGAACGTAGTTAAAATGTAACCTGGTTGGCTTGTCATCTATTACAACCTGGTATTAATATGACTATGCGTAACCATTAGCTTAATATAAAACCATGTGCTCTAGATTAGAAGGTTAGACAAAGCATGCTCAGTATTTGCATTCCGCTTTAATCTGGAGTTACATAAACTCCATCCGTCATTGGGTGGTATGGTTTCCTTGACAACAGCGACAGTAATTGCTCGTGCTTGTTGATGAAAGCCGTCTTGGATAAACAGAATTTTAAGTAGGTCAGATGAATCCTGCTTTATTCATCATAACTCATGAGATGGCGGAGCACTTGAAATTATGATAATTCATGCGTTTGTTGTTGGATCCAAGTCTTGACATGTTTGAGTGAATTCCGCATTTGTTCCTTCCCAACTATTCTTATAGCATATGCATTAGTAGAAAGCTGTGCAGAGTTAGTAAATGTACAACATGTATCCCACAATGCAATGCACTGGACATTGTGTTGACAATGTGACAGTTCCAGACTAAAAAGAAATGACCATTTAACTAAGCTGTTAACTTAGTATAAGAACAGTTCAGTGAGCAAGTCATCGGATCGATTCAAACCATTTAAACATTAACTAAAACATTTGAGAGAGATTTGTGAATTTTATTAAGGATAGTTATAAGAGCACCAGTCTCAAAAGTAATTTAAGTGTCTGTTGTTGCTTCGTGCAAATATGCTGAATTGCAGTGCACTGACTTAAACTCTTATTAATTAATTTAATAATGACTCCTCAATCTTGGCAATCAGATGTTGAAGAATATGTATACAAAATATGCTTATAAAGTTGTAAATTTTGTATAATAATAACAGCAAGCCCTGAGATGAATGAATCAAAAGCAACATCACCCATTATTTTTAACTGTTTGTTTGGAATTCTTAGGTTATTGTTTTACAGGTGGTTAGTTGATCAATATTGTGTTTTTTTTTTAATAACGCTTTTATTTAAAAATCTTTATTACATATATTTTATAATATAATAAAGTTGAAAATCTTATATCCATATATATATACACACACACACACACACATTTTAATATATCAAGTATAAACCTGAGTTGCAATGTTGAATAAAGTTTAAGATATTTATTGTTGCATACTGTTGGTATACTAATAGGGACTGCACACAGAATTGCACAGTATATCTTTATATTTGTTTTCCTAGTTTATGACCATTTTAGTAGCATTGTGGAGTCCTGAGAATGCTTGGTATTTGTCAGTATGCAAAAATTCCGTTCTCAATGTAGCATCTGTTTTGTTTTCTTCTGACAGCAGCCACTGATGCACATGTGATTGATGTGGATTGTGTTCCATGATGTTTTCTTCTGTGTCTCTTCAGAATGTCTCACTACACAGATGAGCCACGCTTCACTATCGAACAGATCGACCTGCTGCAGAGACTGCGGCGTACAGGTATGACCAAACCCGAGATCGTGCACGCGCTGGACACCCTGGATCGGCTCGACCGCGAGCACGGGGACAAGTTCGGCCGGCGCGGCCCGTCGGACTCCAACGCCACCAACAGCACCACCTCCAGCACTACACCCACCTCAAATAACACTAGCAACGCCATCATGGCGTCCTCCTCCACCACTTCCACATCAACGCAAACGCAGTTCCACGGTAATTTATCGCCATCGCCCAGCAACAGTTACGCCACATCTCCACCTGCCGTCTTACCTTCGCCGGTCTCTCTGGTCGCAATGGCGCAGAATGGGCGGGACGCTTTGGCGGCGACGCCCAATGGGAAGCTGTCGCCAAACCGTTACCCAGTGAACAGTGCGGCGGCGGTGAGATCGTACGGGCTGGATGGCTCAGAGGAGGACCTGGATATAGATGACAAGGTGGAGGAGCTCATGAGGTCAGTCAGTCAGGTTTATTATAGATAACTATAGGGATGCACGATCATGATTCTTCATGGCTGATTCCGATACCGATATTTTACAAGCAAACTGGCGATTCCGATACAGATTTTTTTTTAAATCTTTAAACAACAAACAAGAAAGAAGGAAAGTGTGCATAAACAAAAAAGATGTTTATTTGGTATTTAATAGGCCAAACTGGCTTTTGGCTATTGAAAACAATAACCTTAACCATCTGAAATTAACAGCAGTATGTGCACAGTAAGCAGACTACATTTAAAACATAGATGGTACAGACATCAGCATTTAGCTTTCGATCCTGAACTGTGTTGAAACCACAGAGAACTGGCCTTGTGTTAAAAGATGAACTGTAACATGTGAAATTAAAGGCAATAACTGCATAGTTCTACAGTCCAAACAACACAATCAACACACATTCAATAAGATGTTTCTTAATCAGCATTCAGTATTTGTTTTAGTTTTTACATTTGGTAAAAAAAAAAAAAGGCCTTTACCAGTGAATAAGCTATATAAATAAACTAAATAAGCTATATAAATAAAGCTATATAAATTCAATTCATTCATTCATCCAATTAAAAATAAATTAGGGTAATGATTCACATTTTTTTACTTGAGCCAATGAAAAATAAATAACTATTGTCTCAAGTTAAAAAATATAGATGTGAATCATTACCCTCAAATATATATATAGTTGTGGGTCAAAGGTAAAAGTAGATTCAAACTCTTAAAAAAAAAAAAAAAACTAAAAGTTACACTCTCTAAACCTGTCCTGAATTGAGCGGTGGTGGTGTGTGGCTGTGTTTACCGGTTGTAAGCAGGGTCATTTTTCTCGGAGACGTTCTTCGATGAGTTTGATGACTGAATCTTCACAGGTGTTGAATTGCAGCTGTCATGTTTGTGTCCTGTGATGTGTGCAGGCGGGACAGCACCCTGGTGAAGGAGGAAATCAAAGCCTTTCTGGGCAACAGACGTATCTCACAAGCCGTGGTGGCTCAGGTCACAGGTCAGTCCCTCATCATCCTATTACCCCAATTCATAAAACATCAGCATCATTACAGAAATGCACAATGTAAGTCAATGGGGCAGGACATTGCACTGTAATATACTTAAAAATGGTAAAATTGTTATATGTCTTCTGCATGACCCAAGGAATGTTTTGAGACCAGACCCTGATTACAATTGGCTAATGTAATGTAAAGTTATTAGCATTTTTGGAAATTTATTTTTTAATGATTAATGATTCGTTTAACAGTGTTGACCAATAGGTGGCGCTGTTACCAAATTAATGTGGCATGGTCAGTGTGAGGTGACAGTGGCACATGCAAAGTTTGGTGGCAGTACGTCTGTAACGTTGATGTGTTAAACGATGACCCTTTTATATATTGACAAAAAAATCATAAATTTTTGCCAGTATGGTCCAAAGATGATCCGAATCAAATTTGATGCAAATTGGACCAAAGATCTAGGAGGAGTTTGAATAAGTAGGTATTCAACAAAATAAAATGGCAGATAGGAAGTTCGTCTGACTATGGCATTGTCATTTTGCATATTACATCCCAAATTGAATATTGCTACCCATATGCTTCCATATGTTCTTGCCATGACCCAAAGAATATATTGATACCAGTTTTATTACAAAAGGCCAATTTTATCAAACGATATTATCATTTTTTTTAAATGTCATAACTTTTGACCACAAGGTGGCGCTGACTCCAAGTTTTTTGATTGCTTTAACGGCATGGTGCCAAAGACACCTACCGACTTTCATAACAATATGCTAATTTATAATATAAAACTTTTTTTTTTTTTTTTGACCAAATTCAAAATGGCTGGCATGGGATGTTTTGTGATTTTTGGACAAAATTCTTAAGTTATAAGCATAAATATCCATTTTCCATATCTCCTGATCACTAGGTCGTGTTATGCCCAAACGCAGCATGTAACCTCAGGTCATGCTTATGATGAGATGGACCAAGTTTGGTCTGAATACGATAAAGTTTAAAATTTGTTTGCGTGTTTTTTTAAAAACGGTTTGACTAGATGATCTGGTCAAATATATTTGTGAAAATCGGAGCAATGGCCTAGGAGAAAAGTGGGAAATTAAAGGAAAATGAATTTTGTTTCTAGCCCTTACGGTTCAAAAGTTATTAGCATAAACATAAGTGAAACTTTGGACAAGTGGTGGCGCTAAAGAGTTTGAGTTAGAGATGCCAAACTTGCTATGGTCAATGTTGAGACTGTCTTTTATCCGTGTGCCAAATTTTACAACTTTCCCACAAGCGGTTCTGTGGTAGACTGCCATAGACTCAAGTGCGGAAGTAGAACACGGATACAATAGGTGCTTTTGCACCTTCGGTGCTTGGCCCCTAAAAAAACAATGGCTTTAATAATATCCTATTGTTTGATAGAATCTCTTACTGACCTTGTATTTGCAACGCACAGGAAGTTAATCTGCCAAGAACAGTAGTCCATCGTCTAAAGGGTTTAGACTTCACCGGTTAAATATACAGACAATTTAGACTTCACAGCTCAAGTAACACTATTGTACTGAAACATTTACACAGTTCAAAATGACTGTCTGTGGTAATCGACAGCATGTACCAGATGCTCTGAAACTAGAACATTCATTGAAATCATGTGTGACGCGACATATGATAAATCTCTTTGATTTCCATCAGAATTTACAAATTGATCACTTTGTTGATTGTTTGGTTTTCAATTTTGCCACTCGCCACTTAATGCAGCAGTTAATTATTCACAGTTATCTTGTTTCACTTAGATTTATATTAAACGGTATGTTCTGATTAACTAAGATTGTGTCGTGACTCGCTTTACAGCATTCTGTGTTCAGCGAGGACAGAATGCGCAATATATTCAACCAAATTCTGAATGTAAGATGAAGTGTTGTTTTGTTGTTGTTCTGTCTGTCAGTTTGACTCTGACTTGTGCATTCATTTGTTTTGTGTTTGTGTGCGTCAGGCATCAGTCAGAGCAGAATCTCTCACTGGCTTCTCCAGCAGGGCTCAGATCTCAGCGAACAGAAGAAACGAGCTTTCTATCGCTGGTACCAGCTGGAGAAGACAACGCCAGGTCAACCAACTTTGCTTGTTTGACTGTATGTGGTTAATTATACGAAGATAAGCTTGAACTCAATTACAGGCTTAAATGTTTAAATATGCTGCCATTCACAAGTTTGGGGTCAGTAAGATTTTAATTTTAATTTTTTTTGAAAAATTAGTTTATTTAGTAAGGATGCATTAAATTATTCAAAACCGACAGTGGTGGCTCTTATTGTGTTATATTTCTATTTTAAATAAATGCTGTTCTTCAGTTCATCCTGAAAAACAGTATCAAGGTTTACACACAAAACACTGAAAACAATCAGAAAGGTTTCTTAAGCAGTAAATCTGCACAGTTTTGATCACCAATAAATTACATTTTATAGTATTTTTAAATAGAAAACAATGGTTTTAAATCGATTGTTCACAGTATTATTGTTTTTACTGTATTTTTGATCAAGTAAATGCAGACTTTGTGAGCAGAACCCAGACTTCTTTTAAAAATGTTTGAATTGTAGTGTATATACTAATTATTTATATTTTAGGTGCCACATTAAATATGCGGCCCACCCCTGTATCTCTGGATGAGATGGAGTGGCGTCAGACTCCGCCCCCCATAAGCTCCGCCCCCGGAAGCTTCCGTCTGCGCCGAGGCAGTCGATTCACCTGGAGGAAGGAATGTCTCGCTGTGATGGAGAGGTGAGACAGAAAACGGCCCCATCTTATGTCTCAAAAACATTTCAAAGTAGGAATGAAATCTGTTCACTTCTTCAGCTCAAATCATGTCAAAAACAGGCTAGTCCGGCGAACTGTACAATGGTTACACTTTGTTCTCTCTGCAGCTATTTCAGTGATAATCAATATCCAGATGAAGCCAAACGAGAAGAAATCGCGAATGCCTGCAACGCTGTTATTCAGAAGCCAGGTAGAAATGCTGGAGCGTCTGAACCCGCACCGCTGTGCTGGTGTGAATATCTATTGCACTGCAAATTACAAAATGTATTAGCATTTTCGCAATCATCTTTGACCTTTCAATCCTTCCTGCCTAGGAAAGAAGTTGTCTGACTTGGAAAGAGTCACATCATTGAAAGTCTACAACTGGTTTGCCAACCGGCGCAAAGAGATCAAGAGGAGGGCCAATATTGGTACTGTGTTTTAATTGATTTATAGCAGAGCTACTATTGTAGTTTTTGGAAATATTTTCTGTTTACATTTTTTATTTCCCATTTTATTTTTAAAGATATTTTGTTGTGTGTTTTTGACTTTTTTTGTGTTATTATAGTTTTTATTCTTATAATGTTTTTGTACATCGTTAAGCTACATGCAGAAAATTTTGGAATTTTTCTTTGGCATCTAGCAGAATTTTTCTTTTTTTATGTTTAAACTGTATATTTTTATTTCAGTTTTATTTATATGATTTATTTATAGTAAGTTTTTTGTCTTGCTTAAGAAACATGTTCAAATCAGCCAGGAGTTTACCGGTTCGGTTACTAGTAGTCAATCGTTTGCTAATGTTTGTTTGTTGTGGTAGTAGTTTTTAAAGAGTTTCAGATGTTTCATGACAGGGTCTTTTTTCCAAGAAGCCACAATCTTGGAGAGTCACGGGATCGATGTACAGAGTCCTGGAGGACACTCCAACAGTGACGACATCGATGCTAACGACTACAACGAGCAGGTGAGAGAATCAAACGAGTCCTCTGAACTAAAGGAGCTGTCGTCTTTTTATTTAAAAGCTCAAATTCGGTTGAGCTGATCTCAGTGATTTCACTACAGGGTTGTGATGTTACCTATTTTGAAAAGAGAGGTGTGAACAGACCCTTTGGTTACTACCGTCTGGAGCCCACCTCACCAACACAGGTATCAGAGGAAAACAGAGAAGAAAAGCATTGCACACACTTTATACACAAACATAATCAAAGTTCAAGATGTTACATGCAAACTCTTAAAGGAAAGTCAGTAGCAAAAAACAGCCTGTTGTAGGGTCAGAGAGAGTAAAAATGGACACAAACTTAAAAAAAGGCTAAGATAAGTGAATTTCTGGGGGTAAAATAAATCAATTAAAATAAAGAGTATTTTATTTTTAGAAATGTATTTTATAAATAATTGTAAGTGTGTGTGTGTATATGTTAGGTCTGGGCAAGTTAACGTTATTATCGCATTAATTGATCAATCATTAATTAATCAAAAATTATTTTATATGGCGCGTTAATGCAGTTAATTTAATATTATAAAAAACTGGCTTGTTTTATATTTAATTTAATTATATTAATGTAATAAGTTGAGATTTAGGCTACAATAAATATTTTAACTGCTACTATGTAACAGGAACACTGCTGTAAAAAGCGCGTTATTTGTTGAAAGTGTTTGCAAGCCAAATGTTATTACACTTTTGTTCATATAGCAGTAGGACTACTTTTAAATGAAGAAAATGTGCACAATACAGTACTTTTGAATGCATAATTTTGTTCATAACTATGCAATTAATCACAGACAATAATGCAATAAAAAACAATAAAAAATGTATCGTTGCCCAGCACTTATATACACACACACACACATATACACACATATATATGGACAGTCAAGCAATTAAACGATTCAAATTTAAATGTAAAACCTTAATTCATCACATGATGTACCAAAACAGTTTGAGCTAAGAAATTACCCCCATAAAGATGTTGTGTTAAATTAAATATGTGGTATGTGTTAATTTTAATGTGTGCCCCTCCTCTTAACTAATTGCATAAAATTAACGTTAAATCAACAGTGCAATAAGTATGATAATCATTGCATGATTGAAAAAAAAATGCCTACAATGAAATCTACAATTATTTATTTTTACTTGACATACTACGAAAAAACAACCATTACTTTTGTAACCTAAAATCAAATGTTCCACTGACGCAGTTGCTAATTCACGTACACGTCTCTTTATTAAGGATGATGCCGGCAATCACGCAGACCACCAGGACCCCATCTCTCTCGCCGTGGAGATGGCAGCTGTCAATCACAGCATCCTCGCCCTGTCCCGCCCGGGAGGCGTGGCCAGTGAAATCAAGACAGAGTCACTGGATGATGACTGAGGAAGACCGCGGGACGAAGAGGATCAATGAGTGTGTGTGTGGACGTCTGCAGACGTGTTTGTGGAGCAATGACCAAATCAAGAGCTCTGTCTCCAGCTTTTAGATTTCAATATCGCCTGCCATCGACACTCCTGCTGAACCACTAAACACACCCAGAGTCACCGACACACACTCTTGACAGGAACTAATAAGTGGAAGATCATTCCACAATGTTTGGCTCTTATTTAAGCCTCCCGAACCCTTGCTGACCCAAACCTCGTACCTCATTCCAGTAACTTGTATAATGCTTGATGTGCTTCCTGTCTGTGTGCTCCAGTGACCCTCATTCTCACAGATAAGCTAAAGGCAGATGCAGATATCTCCTCCATTCCCACTACAGATGCTCTCAGTTAACAGGTTTCTACTTTACTTTTGTCACCGATTTCATCAAACAGCAATTGAGTGAATCTCATGAAAACCATCAAGAACACATTTCACAACAAAATGAAAGGGAAATTAATGTATTTTACATAAAATAAATAGACTGTAGAGGTTTGTATGCACATTTTAAAGCACATTTTAATCTCCCAAAATGCTGAAAATTGTCATTAAAATTTAAAGCGTTAATGGTTTTAAACTTACTTACTGTATGCTGACTTGAAAAATAATAATTAAAAAAATATATATTAAAATGAAATTTTGAGGGAAAATGTGCGTAATTAAAAAATATCTTCAAAATGCAACATATATAAGTTCATATTATTTTCCTTTTGGTTTGTGGATGAAATAAACCTGGATATATAGTGAGATTTATTCAATTATTTTTGATTTGAATCATGTTCAAATGCAGGGGGGTTGAATTATAATTGTAGTGAAACTTGAAAGATGTGGTTACATAACCACCAAAGCGCAAGTTATTCTGCGCAAAAGCTCAAGTCTCCTGGACTCTAAATGAACCTGTATAGAGAGACTTAAGTCGACAGGACGGCTAGTTTTTATTTTTATTTTAAACCGTTAAGTGTCGAGCATTACCCAAAGTGAATTTGGATAAAAGCGTTATTCTTATGTTTGCATTTATTTACATGCAGAGATTTCACACAAAGTGTCAAGACCGAAGCATCTGCTCTCATCGTGTTGAATATTAAATACGTCAACGTGAAATATCATTCCACTAAAATTTTGGCTCAAGTTGAACGCTGTCAGAATTATAACGTGCAAACTCCCACGAAGCTTTATTATTATTATTATTATGAAATGACATCAGAATTTCCGTGTTAATTATTGACGAGAGACTGACTGATAAATGTTTGTTCTGCTGCCACAGAGCTTCGAGAGTCTGAACTCTCATCTAACATAAGCTTGGTTCCAAAATGTAGCTTTTTTTAATTAAAAAAAGGTTCTAAGAGAACTTTATTCTCTCGCTGGGCTTCATTCATTGAAACGAGCAGCACGAATGATTCGTAGAGCCATTCTTACATTAATGATCACAAAATCAATGCAACCCTTACCTAAAGTGACAAATTACTTAAGAATGGTTTTACAAACAGCTAAACAGAAATTGCTTCTGCGCGTCTAATGAATGAAGCCTCTGATCTTTCTCTCTTACTGTGTACAATTGATATTTATGAAATGCCAATTTGTGTTTAATAATAATAATTCAAGATTCTTTTTTTATTTGATTGTTTTACACCGTTTTTATGTTTTACGTTCAGAGCAGTCTCCTGAAGCGTGTCTGATTCAGATCAAGCACCCCCTTCACTC
This sequence comes from Carassius auratus, assembly GCF_003368295.1. NCBI lineage: Eukaryota > Metazoa > Chordata > Actinopteri > Cypriniformes > Cyprinidae > Carassius > Carassius auratus. The sequence continues at coordinate 4,235,975 of NC_039262.1, read as the reverse complement.
AAGAAACCTTTTTTTCCTACTGTAAGTTTGTTATATCTTAAACATTGCAGCGATACACAAAAAAGGTCATTTTCGAATGCCGTAATGTTCAAATGTGTTCAGTTGTACACGTTTGTGTTATTACAGCCTCTTTGTACGTGCCAAACTGCAGGATTATGTCAAGTATTGACATTTAAATGATCTATAAAAGCAACATACAGATTCTGCAATTCTACAAGTAACTCATTCTGTTGTCTGAAGTGTTTAGAGCAACGAACGGTTTTATTCAGTAATGTAACCCTGCTGGTTCAAAGGGGGTGCTTTCCATTTAGTTCCTCAGAGTGCATTTTCATGTCTATAAAAAAACCTATAGGCTTATAAAAGCAACTGTATAGTTAAATAAGAAACTACGAACTTAAAGATTGTTTGAATCAAATAATTCTATGATTTCAAAGCATTCTGTTGTGAAACATGTATCTCCCATTTAAGAATTTAGTGCCTTTTTTGGACAGTAGACTGTTCTGTAAGTATACTATAGTATATATATATGAACTTTTTGTACAGTTTCTTTGTTTAAAATGACTTTTTTTAAAACTTGTGTTTATTTTAGTACTTTATCTTATGGAAAATAAAGGTATATTGAAGATCAAGCGTGTGATATTATTCTTTTAGGAGTTAAAGTGTATCAATTATTTTACTTTTTCACTAAGAAGGCAATATGATAAAATAAGTTTATTTCGCTCACCATTTTAATATAAAATCTTCAACATTATTATTCTTATTCTCTGCAAAATAAATATACAAATAACAATTTGATCATAAATGACTCATTCCAGAAGCAGAAGAAGAAATAAACAATGTGAAGGTACCAAACCAACAGAAAATACAGAACTAACTCACCATTATAACACTAAAACATTCATTTCTGAATAAAACTGTCTGGCACTTTTAATCTCCACAAGTAAAACCCATCCCATCTTCCTACTGTATGTAAAATCATGAAATGAAGCACTCAAGTGAATCCATCAGTATCCAGATTTTTTTTTCTGTGCTGGCAAAATGAGTCAGAATGAGCAAATCTGAAAAGATTTAGAAAACGTACAAATAAAGATTTTTCAGATGTTTAATTACTATTTGGAGCATTGGGATCACTAGAAGAGGGCGAAATGAACTCACAGGTTTTTAAAATTAGACTCATTTTGCAGCCACGCGTCACATGTTGCATGTTTGATTGGAGATGTCCTGTTTTATCTGACCGTGCAGGTGAGTTTGCGTTGTTGCGTCTCGCCGTCTGGACTGATCTCAGACAGAGCCTCCCGTCTCACGCTCCTCTAGCTCTCCGCTCAGACGCTCCACCTGAACAAAGGCACAAAACCAATGGCAATCAGTCAATGGCTTGCAATCTTTCTAATGGTTCTATCTAACCAATCTGTCTGTACACACACCTCCCCCTTCTGGTTGATGATGGGAACTGCGTGCTGCAGCTTGACCTCGTACTACAGCAGACAGGACAGGAAGATGTTGGCCACACCGATCAGACTGTGGTTCTCCAGCTCGTCGAAGAACGGATCGGAGCGCTCAAAGTAGGAGCGTATGGCCTGAGCACAGACAGAGAGGATGTGTAAGAATACTGCATTTGTGATGCTCATCACCTTTGACCTGCCAGTGAACCTTCACTTGTTTCTATGGACACTGAAGGTCAAAGAAGAAGAAGAATGTAGAGAAAGAAAGAAAGATGTCAGTGGGAGAGAGAGAGAGAGAGAGAATCAGACCAAAACATGAAGTCAGATGTATGATCTGCTGAATAGAGATTCTGTTTCTTTACTCTGTGATCAGACTCATCATGATTTCCCCTGGTGAGCATTAAACAGCACCCCAGCATTGTTCTGCAAAGGCAAGCAGCACATGTGTTCTTCAGATCTAGTTGATTACTGCAGTAGTTTGGGGCTTGTCAGGACAGATATAGAGATGTCATTTTTGCCAAATACAAGCACACACCCACAGGAACACACCCCAGTTTACCTGCTGTCGCCCTTTCCCAGGTTTCCATTGGCCGGGTACAGGATGGTCTGATTTCCTTCCATGTCCACAACACAATTTGTCTTTAAGTCTCGTTCTGTAAAAAGCAAATTAATCAATCAAAAACTGGTCATGATACAGGTCGCATTATCGCTCACAAACAGCATTTTCCATGCAATATTTAAAAAACTACTGAAAATATGTTTGTTTATATACGAAGAGTTCATTTGCAAAAATAGACATCTCCGTTTTTAACAGTACCGAAAAAATTGTGCATTCCAATTAATATCAGTCAAACTGCAGGTGGGTTATTTTGACTAGGTTAAAAAAAAAAAAAAAATCTTTAAAAACCGCTAACTAACAGGACAATAAAAATATGGTAACAATAAAATACAGGATTTTTTCAGGATCAAGATCAGAATCAAACTGAGTCTCTAAACCAGTGATCTCCATCCCTGCTCCTGGAGAGCTACTGTCCTACAGATTTCAGCTCCTCACACATCAAACACACCTGAACCAGCTCATCATTACAGGCAGGTGTGTTGGAACTCTCCAGGAGCAGGGTTATAGATCCCTGCTCTAAGTTCCTGAGTTATCATGAGCAGTAACTGCATTAAACAAACAAGCAGCATATTTATTTAATACTACAAATCATGAGCTTAATTTGTCAAACAGCTCTTTTAAACATTGTATCACTGTTTCAAGTGTTTGAGCTATAACAAGGTTCAAAAATGATAAAATGTAGCAATGCAATTCAATCACTTTTAAGTTAGAATGCAGTAAAACCTAGTTGTACAACAGGTAGTGTTTGAGAGTGTTTCTGCTGGTTATTGGGTTGTGTGTGTCATTCCAGCAGTGATCATGTGGAGCTGCTACAGATTCAATGACCAGAACAGAGACATTGACTCATCCAGACTGACCTATGGAACAAATATCAAACGATAACGCAGTGATAAATCTACCTGCTTCTTTTTCTGATCTCTCGCCATCTTACCGTGTTAAACTTCAGCGGAGCTCCACGAGCGTCTGAGCAGGTAAATCCCGCACACACGCGACCAACGGAGAGTAAACACAGAACCACAGCGTCACTCACTACAGTGCTCGAGTGGGCGGGGCCTGCGGCCTGAAGCTGTTTCTGATTGGATAGTAACAGAGTTACTTTCACTGCTAGTGGACAACGATGTTTTTAATAGTTCAGTATTTATTTGTTTCTGAGTACCATTATTCATCAGTAAATTATTGTAGTTATATTGAAGTGCTTGTCAGACATCTTAACAAAAAAAGGATTACATGAAAATCCACATGATGCAAACAGCCTGGGTCTTTTGCAGGATGATTTTATATATATATATATATATATATATATATATATATATATATATATATATATATATATATATATATATATATATATATATATATATATATATATATATATATATAATACACAGACACACACACATTTCCTTATACTATAAAATATTATATATTAATAACAAAAATGTAAAGGCGCTATATAAACAAAGAAATTAAGGTGCAATGCTGATTTTTTTTTTTACTAATCAGATACAATTAAGTACAATATATTGGAACAAAATATTAAAAGTATTTATATTAATACATAAAATGTATAATATTGAAATATATTATATGTTACAATACCAATATATAAATAACAAAATTTATTTAAACAAACAATTGAGTCAATAAATAAATGGCATTAACATTAGTAATGCCATTGTAATTATATTTATTTATTTATCTTGCAAAACATAAATCTTCAAACAAACAAATGAGTCAATAAATTAGGGCTTGAACATTGGTAATAGCGGATTTTGTACGTTTTTTAAATTTATTTATTTTATTTGTAATGTCGTGATATTCTTTATTTTATTTATTTATCGTACAAAGCCAAAAAACTCTTTTTTTCTAAAATAAATATTTTCGAAATCAATAAATCCACTGTTTTACGCTTTCTCCCGACCGCTAGGGGGCGGACGCGAGTCTGTATTGAGCTGAATGACACTCACAGACATACCGCAGAAGAAAAGACATCAGTACGAGTTGTAGCATCACAGATAACAAGAAAGCTAGGAAATCAGTTCAGTTTCTGAAGAGCAGACATGAAACTGGTGCGTATATGAGCGTGGACTGTGTTCTGCGTAAATATGATAAGCTTTGTTTTTAACTGAATCAGCCACAGGGACAGTAATATCGCGTCTCCTGTAGTAATCTCTCTGTCTCTCTCTCTCTCTCCCTCCCTCCCTCTCTCTCTGTGTGTGTGTTCAGTACTGTCTCTCAGGTCACCCCACTCTGCCCTGTAATGTGCTCAAGTTTAAGTCCACCACCATCATGCTGGACTGTGGGCTGGACACAACAGCAGCTCTGTACTTCCTGCCTCTTCCTCTCGTGCACAGGTCAGCTTTGATCTCCTGCTCTGGAAGTGTTGGAGTGTTTTCTGCATGCATTTTGTAATCTGAATCTACTTTACTGTATAGTGTTTAGGTTTTTTAATAGACGTGCATTTCTTTACCAGTGTTTTATGTTCATTACTGCAACACTGATTTTAGAGGAGAATCAGTAAAGTTATTGTTTGCTACTTTAAACTGTTATATTACTGTATTTAAATAAAATGAATGATTAAATATTAAATTTGGAAAATATTTTTTCTGATTTTACATGCATTAACCTTTTTTATTAAAATGTTCGGTATTAGGATTAGATGCACTTAATATTTTATTTTACTGAACAATTATTTAAAAAAATCAAAATAACATAACCATCCAATTTTTTTTTTATGTTATATGATATGATGACTGTCTACTAGGGTTTAAGCAATTAAATGACACACAGTGGACTAAATCAATGAGATATCTCATGAACATGTTAGTTCGAGCATAAGGTGGTTATGCTTTTCAGTTAAATTTTGAAAAAAAAAATTTATTTTGTTGTTGTGCTGCTTTACAGTCCAAGATTATCCAAACTCCCAGGATGGGTTTCCAAAGATGGAGCCATAAACCTGGAAAAGGTGAGTACTTGTCTGACACCGAAATAATCCCAGTGCTCTATATACTCTCCGAAATATATTTCTGTATGTGTTTGTGTTGTAGGAGTTGAAGGAATGCTCAGGACGTGTGTTTGTGGACTCGCAGCCTGAATTTTGCCTCCCTGAAGTAAATATCAGCTCTTTACATAAACAAGCCTTCTGTGCAGAAGAAATGCTTTTGTTAAAGAAATGACTTTTTCAGAAAGAGCTGCTGGACCTCTCCACCATAGACGTGATCCTGATCTCCAACTATCACTGCATGATGGCTCTGCCGTACATCACCGAACACACGGGCTTCACCGGGGCCGTGTACGCCACTGAACCCACGCTACAGATCGGCAGGTGCTGCTTTGAAAGAAACTCAGACTTATATTCAACAGAGATGCAGTCGGTCTATTACAAGAGACATTTAAAATGTTACAAAGGAGTTCTGTTTCATATAAAGGCTGTTCAGTTTTCTATTCATCAAAGAATCCTGAAGATGTGTCATGGTTATGGTTACGGTCTTACTGTGTTTCTGATCAAATAAATGCAGCCTTTGTGAGCTGAAGAGACTTTGAGAGCATTAATTCCTCACTTGATGTGATGTTGTCTACTTCAGGCTGCTGATGGAGGAGCTGGTGACGTTCATGGAGAGAGTACCAAAGGCTCAAGCTGCGACCTGCTGGAAGAACAAAGAAATACAGCGGTACTGACCTCACTCTGACCTAAAACACCTGACAGAGGTGCATGAAAGAGAACGCACATCAAACTGTCTGTGGACAGGCTTAGGCTGCTATTTCATTTCTTGTAGTTCATCAGCTAGATAATGAGGGTTTTATCTTCCATCTAAAAATATAATTAATAATTGTGCATGAACTAAATCAAATTGTATTTTTATATATTTTTTGTAGTTATCAGCTAGATATTGTGGGCGCTTAAAGACACCTATAGTATAATATACAGTAATATAATAGTATTATTTAATATTAGTAATAAATAATAATAATAATTAGTAATGATTCATTTTTTAAGGTTAAATAAAAATAACAAAACCATATTTTTTGTTGTTAAACTGCTAGATGTTGTGGGTTAATAATGTGGGATTAATAATTCAATGTTAAATTATCGAAATAAAATTGATAAAATGATATTTAATAGATTATTTGTATTTCATCTGCTAGATATTTTGGGTTTTGTTGTATTAAAGTAATGTGTAAAATATATTTAATAAACATTAAATAAAAACCGATAAAATTATATTTCATTAATAAAAAATTTCCTGTGTATCAGATATATATTATGGATTTTGTATTAAGGATATCCGTGATATAAAATTAATTAAATATTTTGTAAATAATTTTCAATGTCACTGAATAATAAAAATAAAGTTAATAAATGTTAAAGTTATTAAATATGCATTTTGCATATTGTGGTTTTGTATTTTTAAATACATCTAGAATATAAATAGACATTATTATTAAATCTGTTATTAAGGAATAATACATTTAATAATATATGATGAAGTGAATGTTTGGATATTAAGAGGTGTGTGTGTGTGTGTGTGTGTGTGTTTCAGGTTGCTCCCGGGGCCTCTGAAGGACGCGGTGGACGTCTGGAGCTGGAGGAAGTGTTACAGCGTACAGGAAGTCAATTCTGCTCTCAGTAAAGTCCAGCTGGTGGGATACTCTCAGAAAGTGGTGAGGGCTCATTTCAACACTCCAGGCTACACTGAAAGACATAACTGCGTCTGAACTCCTCGGCTGAATGTGTCCCGGTCTGTCAGGAGCTGTTTGGAGCGGTGCAGGTCACACCCTTGAGTTCGGGATATTCTCTGGGCAGCTCCAACTGGATCATTCAGTCGCATTATGAGAAAGTGTCTTATGTGTCTGGCTCGTCTCTGCTCACCACACACCCTCAGGTGACGCCGCACACACACACACACACACACACACATAGCAGCATTCCAGTGGTGTCTGAGGCAGCATCACACGTATCCTTAAGAGAAAACACAATCCTTTAAATCATGAGAAAAATCATCCCAGTTGAGAGACATGCTGATTATTCATTAATTCAGTATCATAAAATCTATTAAATAATAGAATATTATTAAAAAAAAAAAAAAAAAGTAATATTTAAAAATTTATTTATTTGGCAGCAGAAAGTATTATAAAAAAAAAAGTTAAATTTAAAATGGACTGTTTTACTCAGGGTTTATTTGATATATTTGTACACAAGGCATAGCAACATTGAAATCAATCGTACATTGAGTCGAGTGTTGTTATTGATAGCTAAAACCATTCAATATAATTTTTCTTTAGGGGAATAAAGCTAAAAAAAAAATCATAATATTAAATGAAAAATGTACACTTAACAAAAGTGAACAAAAATTTTTAATTAGTCTGGAAACTAATTAAAATGAAAGAAGTTCAAGTTAAATTACTTAAACTACTAAAACTAAAATAAATTAAAGCTATATACAATATAAAAAATTAATAAAAAAATGAATAGAAATGACATCACATTATAAATGTGAAATCACATTATAAAAATACTAACAAAAAAATAAATAAAAATAAAAGCTAATCCGAAAATATGAATAGGACACTAATAATATATAAATAATAAATTATATAAATAACTCTGGTCGACTTATTTAAAAAGGTTGAAAGGAGAAAAATACAAATACAAATATTGCCTTGACAACTAACTGAAAGGAAGTGCTAAGAATACTAGAACTAAAAAAGAATTAAAAGAAAAAATTAAAGCTAAATAAAAAAAGAAAACATAAAAATTCCAAAAGCACACAACGAAACTGCTATATATATATATATATTTAATATTTAGTTTGAAATAATACAAATGACCAATTCACATAACAAAAAAAGCTATAAAAACCATAATAGTATATAGACAATACAAAATAAATAACACTGGTTGAGTACTATGTGTTTTCTAACATAACATCACACTCTTAATAGTACTGAATGAAAATGAAATAATCTGAGAATACATGAGATGAGCTGTGACTGTGAGCGGTGTGGATCTTCTCTCTGGAGGCTGGACAGTCATTAGGGTTTCACCTCTGGTATCAGACATCAGTTTCTCTCTGTGCAGCCCATGGAGCAGAGCTCTCTGAAGAACAGCGACGTGCTCATCCTGACAGGCCTGACCCAGATCCCCACCGCCAACCCAGACGGCATGCTGGGAGAATTCTGCAGCAACCTGGGTGAGTGTGAGCCGGTGCAGCCTGATCCGTGATGTACGAGCGCGTCTGACTCTGTGCTCTCTCTCTCTCCTCAGCCATGACGATCCGTGCCGGAGGGAACGTGCTGGTCCCGTGTTATTCGTCGGGGGTCATCTACGACCTGCTGGAGTGTCTGTATCAGTTCATGGACTCGGCAAACCTGGGCAGCACCCCGTTCTACTTCATCTCCCCCGTGGCCAACAGCTCGCTGGAGTTCTCGCAGATCTTCGCTGAATGGTACGATCGCAAACCGCTCCCAGAAATGTGCTTGGTTTAAAAAGAAGAGACAGTATGTCACTAAAAAGTACCATGGGAATCATGGCTTCTGCCAAAATACTAGAGATGCTACCGTTATTATTTTAGGAAAGCTGTTGGTCAGTTTCAGTCACCTTTGTCCTTGCAATAAATGAAATTCAGTCCATTAAAATGCCTTCGGAGATCATGAGAAATTGTTGGTACATGGTCCCCATGGTCATAGAAAAACATAAGTCCTGGAAAATTAATAGCCACAGTCTTTTTTCTTGCTCATCTTTTAGATATATTAAGTTTTTTAATATATAATAAATATAATATATGATGAGAAAATAATATTTATATAATATTTGATATTTATATTTTGTCTTGTTAAGACTAGATATTGCGGGGTTTGTCTTATTAAATACATATGTAATATAATATAATATAATAACATGTAATAAAAAAATCTAAATTTTTATATACATTTTACTTGTTTATGATATAATATTAAATTTAAATAATGAATTATTATAAAAATTAATGAATTATTTTTTCAGCTAGATATCGTGGGTTTTATTTATAAATACATCTGTTATTCATAAAAAAAATAAAATAAAATTATATCTAATTTTATATATATTTTATATAATTTTATATATATATTTTGTTTATCTGCTAGATATTGTAGGTATTGATTTTTATTAATGAGTTTTTTAATATATACAATTCAAATGTAATAGAATAATTGAAAATTAATTAATAAAATCAAATAATGTTTTTCTAGTTTGTCAACTATATATAGTGGATTTGTTTTGTTGAAAACATCTCTAATATATAAAATAATTATTAACAATTAATTTAAAAAAAATTCCATTTCATATGCTTTATATTATGGGCTTTATCTTATAAATATATATTACATAAGACATCTGTAATGTAATATAATATAATTAAATATTAAATGAACAGAATATCATTTCTCTCTCTCTATATATACACACACACCACTCCATATATTTCTTTAAAAGTTTGTTTTTCTCATAGTCACTGAAAGCATCACTGAAGGTCACTGGTTTGCTAGTATGCTGGCAGATACTATGGTTAAGATGAGAATTGTTCATTAACTGCTCATTAGTAGCTCATTCTCTGGCTGTTTTGTGTTTTTGTGTTGAAGGTTGTGTCAGAACAAGCAGTCTAAGGTCTATCTGCCCGAGCCGCCTTTTCCTCACGCAGAGGTACAAACCAAACACGGCCCGATCATCAGAAGATCAGAAGCCGTCTGTCCTTCACTGACTGTCATGTGTTTGCCTTCTGCAGCTGATTCAGACGAATAAACTCAAGCACTACCCCAGCATTCACGGAGACTTCAGCAGTGAGTTCAGGCAGCCGTGTGTGGTGTTCACCGGTCACCCGTCCCTGCGCTTCGGGGATGTGGTGCACTTCATGGAGCTGTGGGGCAAATCCAGCCTCAACACCATCATCTTCACCGGTGAGACATCACTACACATACACCTCTGACTGACGGTAAACACACCCGTAACATTTCAAACCATTGCTCTTCTATTGAGTCAAGAATCCTGAAATTCAGTGCAAGACTGTTTCATCACAACATTAATAAAAAACTGAAATGTTTATTGAGCAGTATATTAGAATGATTTCTGAAGATCATGTGACACTGAAGACTGGAGGAATGATGCTGAAAATACAGCTGTGCATCTCAGAAATAAATTAAGTTTTAAAATATATTCACATAGAAAACTAGTTATTTAAAATTGCAATATATTTCACTATTTTTCAGTTTTTACTGTATTTCAATCATATAAATGCAGTCTTGGTGAGCAGAAGATTAATGAGCAACATTCACCCCCCAAAAAAGTTAATATATTTATTTAAAAAAAAATAGTATAATTTGCACGAGACTATTTTTAGGATCATGACAATTGTTTTTCACAGATTGACACCGTATTTCTTCTTTTCTTCAAACTAATGTTTTTCACAATGATGCAAGCAGATGATATGTGGATGATGTAAACGATAGTTCTGAAACCCTTTGACCTCTGACCCCTAGAGCCGGACTTCTCTTACCTGGACGCTCTGGCTCCGTATCAGCCGCTGGCCATGAAGTGTGTGTACTGCCCCATAGACACGCGGCTCAACTTCCACCAGGTGTCCAAACTCCTGAAGGACATCCAGGTACAGTCCGGGAGGTGGGGTGTCCTCAGTGTGTGTCGTGGATTGACTGATGTGTGTTGTGCTGTCCCTTCAGCCTCTTCATGTGGTGTGTCCGGAGCCGTACACACAGCCTCCTCCGGCTCAGCCTCACCGCTCGGACCTGATGCTGGAGCTGCAGCCTCCACCCATGGCCTACCGCCGCTGCTCCGTCCTGGGCCTCCCCTTCAGACGCCGCTACGAGCGCATCCACCTGCTGCCTGAGGTCTCTACACCACCTCCAACAGCTCGTCACACACTGACCGACCGACTGACTGCTTTTAACTAGGGCTGGGACACAAAAAATGTATAATTTGTTCGATCTTTTCCGATTTCAGCAAACATTTAGCAACAGCAACATCTGATTAATGTGAGTCTTCTCCACTAGAGGTCACCCTCTTGTTTACCGTGCACTATGTCACATCAGAAACTGTCACTCATTCAGTGCTCATCATGGGCGAGATGCTGTTCACAAGAACAAAGCGTGATTTGCAATACCCCGGGAAATACTGTAGTAATAACACACATCACACGTAAAGACACCATCATTTCCTGAATGAATGAATGAATGTGGAATTGAAGACACTCGCTGTGTTTTCAGCATCTATCGTCTCACTATGATGATATAATTAGACAAATATGATCCCCAGCTGCTCTGAGAGTCACTTTATTAGCATTTTATTGTTTAATTTGACAAAAATACCGTCATATTACATACACAGCGACTGCAAGTTCCTCACAGCAACCCGTCAAAATAAAATGTATTTTAAATGTGGAGAAACTGTCAAAAATATATTCCTGTTTAGCAGACTTAATACTCTGTGTAACACCAAGGCTACTACTAATATATATATATATATATATAATTTTTTTTTTTTTTAAGGAATAATCACATTTGTTTTCTTTTTAATTTTAACCGTAAACCTCTGTTGTGGAGCATTTTCTTTGCCAAAAAAGGTTTTTCATTTGATTAGGATAAATGTAATTGTTTCATGCCTTCACCATAAACTGATGTTTACTGTTAATTTTTTAAAAACATTTCAATAGTATTTGTATAAAAACTATATTCACTGAATGTAATAAAAGAAAAACAAGAATCGAATCGAATCGGGACATCTGAATTGATACCCAGCCCTAGTTTATTTTTATTTTATTTAATTAACAAAAATACATCAAAATAGTTTTCGTTTTTGTTAATTATATAAGTGGTCAAAAAGCTTCAAAAGATGTATTTGTTAGTTTTGTGTATTGATTGTCTGTAAGCTCTATCAGTTAATGTCTCAGTTTTGTTTTCTCCTGCTTCACGTCCAGCTGGCCAGGTCTCTGGTGCCGTCAGAGATTAAAGCGGGCGTCTCTGTCGCTACAGTGTCTGCGGTTCTGCAGTCCAAGGACAACAAGCACGTTCTGCAGGTCAGTGAGTGTGTGAACAACACCGCATGTGTTCAGAGACAAACCTGAGCCTACACGTTCCTCAACATTGTCTGAAGCCTTTTTAGAACCAACGGCATGGTTAGTTAACTAGTTTACAAACCATGCTGTTGGTTATAATGCTATTTTCTTTTTTATACAGTTTTAAATAGTTTATTTCTGTTTCTATTTTTACATATATGTAAATAGCTTTATATACATACATGCCATTTTATAAGCATAGGTGTATATTCTAAACAAAAAGTTAATTTTGAAAAAAGCAAGGTTTTTTTTCACAAACATGATAAAAATAAAGTTTCATGTGAGTATTGTAAATAACAAAAAACAAAAGTATTGAATAATAATAATAATAATAATATATATTTTTACAGTAAAATTCTAAATTTAATTATAATAAAATAATAAATATAAATTAATAATTTTTTTTTTTTAATCCAAACAAAACCCACAATAATTATTTTCATGTGAGTATTGTAAGTAACAAAGAACAAACATATTAAATAATAATAATAATAATAATAATATATGTAAAAAAGTACTTAATTTTTTGAGTAAAATTCTAAATTTTATATGTAATAAAATGCAACAAAAAAAAATTAATACAAATGTATAATTTGTATCATTTTTTAATCCAAACAAAAAGCATGGCTCTTCACTTTATTTTGGCTCACAGCTCTCAAGCTTCATCACTTGCATAAAAAGGGGAATTGAGAGAAAATAAAAATAAATAAAATGTGTTTAAGAAGGTGAAAAACATATCATTCATCTGTGTAACTAGAAGCATCTGAATTTACATATTTGTGTGTCTCAGGCCTAAGAATGAATATTCGTGTAAGCTCTTATTTATGTGTGTGTGTGTGTGTGTGTAGCCGGCGCCCAAGCCCACTCCAGTGCCGCCCAGTAAGAAGAGGAAGAGGGTGACTGAGGAGCCCCCGGAGTCCTTGAACCCCAAACCTCTGTTGAGCGGAGCGGTTCCTCTGGAGCCTTTCCTGGCCATGCTTCACAAGGTACAACACACACTCCGTCTGCGCCCTGATCAGTCAGCTGGCTCTGTTACACAGGGCTCAAAGCGCCTGTAGGTGAAAGTCAAGCCGGGACAGGAGTTTGAGGAATGACTCTGTGTCTGTGTGGCGTCCTGGGGCACACACCTGACAGAGGTAACTCGACCCAAATCACCCACTGACACAGAGGTCTGCAGCTAGAGTGTCCCGCTGGAGGCAGAAAACACAGTGTTCACAAACTAAATGAAAAGCAGGATGAGGTGAGAGAAATCTAGCGAGTGCCATTAGCATGCAGGGAAACAGCTTCGGATCCCAAACGGCAGATTCTGGCAGCGCTTCTGCAGGCGTCCCAAACATCGATTAGGCGCTAATTAATCTGGAAGCCAAATGAATTTCTGTAATGATTGTAAAGGAAGGTGTTCCTGCTGAAGGTGACTTTGTGAGTTTCTCAGAGGAGTGCTGCTTTAGTTCTGATGATGCAGATACTGCCGATTATTAGCAAGAAATCATCTGATCAAGTATCATCATCTACACAACTATAAAATTATGTGACAATTCTACAACAATCAAGGAGACTTTTAGTGCATTTATGAACTGAGTTCCCAACACTTTTTGGTTCACTCTAGTTTAATTAATCAAAATTTAATTTTTTATATAAATATTAGATAATTTAATTTAATTTTAATTTCATATATATATTTACTTTTTCTAGTATAATCTAATATTTTACAAAGCATCAAATTATATAAAAAAGTTTGTTTATATATATATATATATATATATATAATTTTTTTTCAAATATACTTTATTTGAATGCCTTGTAAAATACTAGATTGGTGCATAATTGTATATAATTTGTTAAAATTATTTGATTACTACATATAACTATAATATTTATTCCTATTTTAAATTGGCTCTTATTTTTATGTTTTATATTTTCATATTCAGCTTAGTTTGTGTTTTAGTAACTTTATCTGGTTTTATCATTTTTCTTTTTCTTTTTTAAAATCTAAATCAATCTCTCTATAGCTTTTTAACTTCAATTTGAATAGGTTATTCTTTATTGTAGTTTGAATAATTTGAATTTTATTTTCAATTAGTTGCCAAAACATCACAAACCACCCTAGCAACCACAAAACAACATACTGGCAACCACTCAGAAGACCTCAGAAATTACATTAAAAGAAAACACAAAACCGAATTCTGTGTGTGTGCGTGATGATCTCATCTGAGTGTCCCGCTGAGAGCCTGTCGGTTTGACCGCAGTAAAGCGTCGAGCCAGACTCACTCTTCAACAAATAAACACTGCTGAGCCAGTTAAAACCAATCAATCCCCAGATGAACTTGGAGTAATTAACCTCACTTACAGCTCTCTGTGCACACACGACCACATCAAGTCATTAACTGCACAAAGAAAATAATGAGAAAATTGTAATCATGAGAATTGTCAATAATAACTGAGATGGGAAGTTCAAAGCAGTGTTACTTGAAGTAAACTTTTAAAGGTGCTGTAGGGAACTTTTGTAAAAAAAATATTTTTTACATATTCATTAAACCTGTCATTATGTCCTGACAGTAGAATATGAGACAGATAATCTGTAAAAAAGTCAAGCTCCTCTGGCTCCTCCCAGTGTCCTATTGCCATTTGCAGTTACTGACCGCTCCCGGTAAAAAATAACCAATCAGAGCTGCGGTCCGTAACTTTATTTGTGTTCAAAATGTAGAAAAATTAACATAATAAGCGAGTACACCATGAATCCATTTTCCAAACCGTGTTTTTAGCTTGTCCTGAATCACTAGGGTACACCTATAATAAGTGTTTATATTCTGACTATTTTAGATTGCTTCGGGGATACCGCGGCGGAGTAACCCAGTACCTTTGTGATTCTTCATAGACATAAACAGAGAGAAGTAGTTCCGGCTACGATGTTCTTCCGCAAGACGCAAGCAGTTCTGTTTATTAACCGCTAGAGCGCCAAAAGTTCCCTACTGCAGCTTTAACTGAAACAAAACATTTGTCATTTATTCTTACTAAAATAACTAAAATGGATATAAAAATGAAGGAAAACTATGTAAAAATTGAAAACCAGTAATAAAATAGTATCTCAATTGAATTGTATTACTATTATTATTTTTTTAATTATACAAATGACAAAAAATTACTCAAATCAAAAATTTTTGTTAGTATGAAACTAATTGTATCTCAATGATATTATGTTGTATCGTGTGTGTGTGTGTATATACACACTTCAACATTCTAATAAGTTTTTCATTGAATGTTTATATATTTATTTGAGCTTTATTCTAATTACCAAATATAGTTAACAATAACAAAGATGTACTGCCTTATATTAAAACTAAAATAAAAAGTCAAAACAACTCATGCAACACTACATGTCTGAAATGCATGATATTGACAGCAGAACTGTGTTCATCTGTCTGCTGCAGAACGGCATCACGGAGGTGAAGGTGGAGGAGACGGCAGACGGACACATTCTTCACCTGCAGACGGAGGACGTGCTCATCCAGCTGGAGGAAGACGCCACACACATCATCTGTGACAACAACGAGCCGCTGCGGACGGCGCTCAGAGACCTGGTGCTGCGCTTCCTCCAGAAACTGTGACCTCTGACCCCCGTGTGTGGAATAAAACTGCATCTAGAACTACTGATGAACTGGTTTAGAGGTGCTCTAGACACATTTTCCATTTAGTTGACATTTGGATGGAGTTTTTTTACATAATAGAACTTTCTTTTCTTTTATTTCTCAATTTAAAAGTCATCCTGAAATCAAAATCATCCTATTCCGACTTGCATATGTGCAAATGTCATTTCAAAGTCACGACTAACGACGCCTTCAGAAATTCAGCTTTTTGCTGTGGTTTGTTTCTGGATTGTTTCAGCAGTATTAGAGCTGAGTGTATAAAAGCAGATTTAAAAATGCATTCATTTCTATAACTTGTGGGATTTTCTATGAATTAAAGCGGCTGTTCACAGATGCCTCTGCAATTTTGTTACATTTAACAAACAATATCACTGCTGAGTGATTGGAGAAATGCATTAATAATCAAGGAAACAACAGCTGATTTAAAGACGGCGAGACATCAAACATGATGAAGGGAAGTGACGACAGTGAAGAGAAAAGTCTCTCATTTATTTTGACTGTTGAGTAGCATAATTTATGGATTTAGACCCTCTCGCTAACTTTCTGGGTGAAAAGTAGTACTGACCGACATTACATCTGATCTAAAATATCCAATTAATAGAAAAATACTAAATAATGATTACAAATACTTAACATATACTGTAATAATGTTTAAAGATTAATTAATATAAACCACAGATTCAGAAAACTAGTTTTATTTTAGTAGAATTGAGATATTATAATCATTTTATTTGTTTAGTTAACAGGGACATTGTACATAAAACGTCTTTAAATGTAACTGAATCAACCAAACGATATTTTTTTTATCCTTAGTTCCTTTATTGTTATATTTTGTCTTCATTTTAATAACAGTATTTTTTTAAAAACATTTTTATGCTTCTCTTTATACATAAATATGCACAAGTCTCTCTCTCTCTCTCTCTCTCTATATATATAATCATTTTTATTTCAGTTTTAAGTTTATTACATCAAGTTAAATTCAAATTAATTGGAAAAAAAAGGTTGCTGGAAAAAATGCTGAAAGCTTATTTTCTTCATTTCCGTTAACATTAAAGTATTATTATTTTTTTTTTTCAGTTTTAGTTAACTATTAACCATTTTAATGTCAGAGTTGTTAGTCTTAATCGAGTTTGCAATTTCCTGATCCTGTTCCTCAGTGAACAAACACAATAAAACCTACCGCAAAAGTTCATATGATGAAGCAATGACACACAACTCATTCTGTGAATCATTCAGTTCAAACCCACTGATTAAGATCTTCACCATAAGAAAAGAGATGATGACACTGGCTGGTTTATTAGTGTGGTTGAAGAAGTTGTCAGTTATAATGTTTGCTGGCATTCAACACTTTAGTTTATATTGTCAGTTCTTGTCCAATCCCAATAGCCATATGGTCTTCACAATAATTACAACATAATAAAACATTAAAGCCTGTTCAACAGATTCATACACAATACAAAACATGGGCATGTTACAAAAAAAATAAAATTCCTATTCTAAGGGGGAACAGAGCCACAATTTTTTTTTCTTAATTTACAATTGCAGAGTAATTTTACTAAATGTACCTGTCAAGGATGAGTTTTATTTTTTTGCTAGATCTATCTGCTGCTTTTGATTCATCAGATCTTCCAGTCCACCCTCTCATCACTGGGCATCACTTGGTTTGAATCCTCTCTCACTGATAGGTCTTTCAGGGTGGCCTGAGGTGGGACGATATCCAGAGCACATCAAACTGGTCACTGGGGTTCCTCAGGGATCAGTTCTTGGACCCCTCCTCTTCTCCATATACACTACATCTCTGGGACCCATCATACAGGCACGTGGTTTCTCCTACCATTGCTATGCTGATGACACACAGCTCTAGCTTTCATCTCAACCAGATGATCCAACGGTAGCTGCACAGATCTAAGGCTAAGTGGCGGAGATCCCGACATGAATGTAAGAACAATTACACCATCAAGTGACCACCTAACTTTCAAAACCACATTGCAAAAACTGCAAAATCTTGCAGGTATCCATTGCACAACATCAGAAAGATCGGACCCTTTCTAACGGAGCATGCTGCACCACTTCTTATCCAGGCCCTTGTCATTTCTAGGCTGGACTACTGCAATGCTCTTCTGGCTGGACTTCCATCATGCACAGTCAAAATGATTCAGAATGCAGTGGCACGACTGGTCTTGATGGACACTGATGCTTTTATATAGAACAGCCACAGACTTAGCACCCACTCACTTAAGAATCTACATTCCCTCCAGAAGTCTGAGATCCACTAGTGAGCGATGCCTCGTATCACTATCACAAAGAGCTAAAAAAAAAAAAAATCACTTTCCAGAACATTTTCGTTTACCGTTCCTGGATGGTGGAATGATCTTCCAACCCCTATCCGGAATGATGCATCCCTGACATTTTTCAAGCAACAGCTGAAAACTCACCTCTTTCTACACTATCTGAAAAATCTTTTTCTCTTTCTTCTTTCTCTGTCTAGCTTGTAATTATTTAAACAATGCTTGAAACTTGGTATGACGAGTACTTCCTCTGTCTATTTGCCTCTTTAAGATGAATCGCTTGATGTATTCCCCAATTTCAAGTCCCTTTGGATAAAAGCATCTGCTAAATGAATAAATGTAAATAAATGTAAATGTAAACATGTCAGGACAGCCATCATGAATTAACCAACAGACAGAAACAGTCAAGCTCAGCGTTCTCAAAGGCATCTCAAATTTGTCAACTGAAGGGTGAAATCAGCTCGGCAGAAGGAGCCCCAGGTAACATCCTGGCACAGAAAAGAGACACGTACCATTTACAGAGCAAAGAGGAGCTACTGTGCATCCCGTCAGTTTTCCTTCCTCACAACCGGAAACCATGCTTGCCATTTGTAGACACACGTTTCATAAAACACACAAACACATTCACACATGAAACTGTCAAGAACATGTCCAGGTCACATTTGATCACAAAACCAAAATGAAGAAATAATATTGTATACAAAGAAAAATTAAGACATTATTTTAGGACCAGATTTTGAAATTTTCATGACAATAATACATTTAATGTATTAATGTAACATGTATACATTTAAATAAGCTGTAGTAATATTTGTTGCATTGAATTTAATGTGATGTAAACGAAAAAAATTATGCACATTACTGAACTTTTTTTGTTATAGTAATGATAACTGATAGAAATTAAACACATCTTACCAGTCTTAAACATTTAATTTGATTGAAAAACTATATTTTGCATTAGAAAAAGTCAAATATTTGCATTACAAAATTAGAATTTGGATGCTTTAATTCATGAAACAAACAATGAACAAAAAAAGGCTTTTCTTTATGTAAAATATATGATTAAATATGACCTGGATATTTCTTTGCGATTTTCACTTCTGAAATCATTCAAGTTCATTAAAATGAAACACAAGTCGTGATAATCCATCAAAAGGCGTCAGGATAGATCTGTTATTCCACAAATGTACTAAACATGTTAAATACAGTCATTTTGTTTTCTTGTATGATTGTGATGGACAAGAGAATGTGTACCAGCTTGATTTGGTGCTATTCCTATGCAGTTATGTTTGATATCTCGTGCTATTCTTACTGATGATCAACAAATATTTGACGGGGGTTAATGACGTTTAGTCAGCATCAACCAACAGAACAACACTCAGCCATTCACACATGCACAGAAGCACACACACGAGTTAAAAACTAAACAAAACATGACCATCAGTGCGTTTCAAACGAGAATATGCAAAGTAAAAATAACACGAATCATTTAGACACTTTGACTCTCCCGTAATTCTCAGATGTGTCATCCAAAAACAGCCTCTGTCGGTCCATAACTCAGTTTGTTCTGTCAGTACAGCATGATCAAAAAGCAATTTGAGGTCCACTGACGCGTCCCTGTCCCAGACGTCCGTGAAAAGAGGTGCAAATAAAGCCTGTAGTGGTTGCTGATGAATCACACACAACGTTAAAAACGCTTGAAGGTAATCGTTTGTTCTCTAATTGTTCTCCCTTGACTTCAAGGAAGACAAGTTCAAAGAAAATTTCTCTGATATTTACAAGAAGTTTTAATACCCTTCACGTTCCCAGAGTGAGACCGTCTCGCGTCCGTGCGTCCATCTGTGCTTTTAAGTTCCCCGATCCGCTAAATGAATTTAAAACATTTCGTCTTGTCGTGGGGCAACCGCGTCTTGAAGAGTACCGAGTCCACTCTGAACTGAGTGTATAACAGCGGCATGTATCCGTAGACTTTTACGAAGAAGTTGATGCACTTGTGACGCTCGTGGAAGTGTGAATCGTCGTGTGAAAGAGCCTGCGGACAGCCGGGACAGCGGAAGGTCCAACGTGACGTCACCTGAGAGGAGGAACGTCATGATAAAATGAGATTTATGACTTCAATTTCAGTCAGTTCCTCACACAATCTATCAAACAACTTGAGAAGTCTGGGAATGTAGGGCATAGGTTTGTATGAACTACTTTTAATGGTGCTTTTGTCCTTTTTTAAGCTTCCTTCAGATAGCAATACAGGTTTAAAACAACATGAGGTTGAGTAACTGACTTTCAATTCTGAGTGAATTATTCCTACAAATCAATCCCTCCATCTAAAGATGACAGACTTATTAACTTCATAACACAATATCATCTTTTTCATTTGTGTAGTCTGTCCTCATATTGCAATCTGGTCGGCCTCTTCGTGACAACAAAACAAATGTAATTGATTTGTTTAATCCGCCGGGACGGGATCAGACGGAGAGAGAAGGGTGTGTGTGTGTGTGTGTGTGTAATAATGACAGAGAAAATCTATCAAATTTCATTACACTGTTAACTCATGGCTGTCCCAATGCTTCAGTCAATGGACTTCAGAACATCAAAGGCTTTTTAAAGCTTACTGAAATCCTACTGAATAATCCCACTGGAATCAATTTATTGTAGCATACATGAGTACGACTGGAAGAAGAGTGTTCTCTGGACACTTCCTAGACATTTCATTTCTTTTATAGTGCACAATAACCACAAAATTGTGGTCACAAAATAATAACAGGAGAATGTCCAGGTCTTATTTCACCCCAAATAAAAGTAAAAAGATAGATATATTTGACACAATTTTTTTTATAAATATATATATATATATAAGTGTATTTAGACATTTTAAAAGACAATTCAAGAACTTTCCCATAGAAATAGATTTTTCTTTTTTCTTTTTTAATTGTCAGTGATGATTTTTTTTATTAGATTTCAATTGTAGTTACAGCAATTTTGGCAGCAAAAAATTACTGTGATTTATAAACACAACTTAATATATAATAATATTAGATAATAATAAAAAAAAAAATCCTAATACTGTTGAAAATAAACCTTTTTTAATTTATATATATATATATATATATATATATATATATATATATATATATATATATATATATATATATATATATATAAATAAAGGTTAGAGTGGAATATTACCAGGGTATCTTATGTTCTTGATAACAGAGAAATGTATTTATTTATTATTAAATTTGAGGCATTGTGCTGTAACCAAATTTAAAATAAACACTTTTTTTGTTTTGACTGGAAGTTAAAGTGCTGCACCATGGCAGATTTAAATCGAATAAGGCCATATTCAATGTTCAAAACACAGTTAGGTGGAGAAAAGATCTGAGCCAATGAGATTCCTGTGGGCAAGGCTACCCAAAGCGATAGAAACAGAAATCAGCTGACTAACAGAATGTATAATCTGATTACAATTATTCAGTTGTCACTTTATCCAAAATGACATGACTGAGCAAGAACCAGAAATGACAAAAGCCCCAAATGGCTTGAAATAATATGTGCTTCAAGTAACAGCCCACTGACCTTGATGGGGGGTTTGCGAGTGATATGTGACACGAGGAAGTTCATGGCGATATCCTCACAGTTGATGTACTCATCCACCATGTCACGTATGGCTTGAGGCATGACGTAGGAATAGAGGTACGCGTAATACTGAGGAGAGGCAGAAATGATGATAAAAAAAAAAAAATGAACACAAGAGAGCAAAAGCATCTCAAATGTACCGTGATGTTGCACAACATAAATGCTCATAAATCAAACACGCTACGCTGTTCACTTATTCATCTGGAAAAATGAAGCACTGCGTCATGTATTCGGCTGAACAACGATGTGCTTAGTTTCAGCATTGGCTTACAACTAGCCAAACCATATCGTGGGTAAAACTACATAAGCCTAGTGTCTATTTTTGCCACAATCAGGCTTTGGAAGTGTCAAAGCGAGCAAAGCTTCACCTTGTGGAAGAAGGCCGCACCCGTCAGCACCATGGAGAGCTCACAGGAGTAGTTGGAATTGTAGAGCCAAGATTGGTGATTTACATCCCAGGCATGAAACCTTCCTGGGAATCCCACAATTCGGTCTCTGGCCTCCCGCCACACCCTGTGAGCGAAGAAAGAGAAAGAGATGGGAATGATCCAAACCGGAGCAAGAACTGTGATTATAATAATCACAGAACAGCACTTGGTAAGTTTCTTAGCAATATATGCACACAATAAATAAATAAATAGTTAAGTAATGCAGAAAACCTCAACCTTATATACACAAACAATATATTTATCATCAATAAATCAATTTGATTTAAATCTCATATATATTAACTAATAGAATATTGCTTATTTCTCTGCTTCTTTCTCTAACAATATTAATACTTTTTAATTGAATATATTTTAATGTTTTCACAATGGATTTATGCTGATTCTAAGAAATTTGAACAAATGCATTTTGAAAACATGAGTATTTGAATAAATAAAAAAATTCAGATGGTTTATGATGAACTATGTTATGTTTGTGCAGAAATCTTGTCTGACTGATGAATATGCATCACATCGAGTTTACTAGCTCGTTTTACAACTGTGTTGATCCAAATGGATGCCAAGTAAAGCCCTTTAATAGGGTAGCTAAACACAGAAGCTAAATAACTAGAAGCTTTTATTGCACAATTAAAAATCTCACAAAACAGACAGATCACTCATAAAAACTTTAGAAGTAGCAGCATCTTTGATTGTAATACAAACCTAATAATAAAAAAAGAGATCAGCCTGATGAATTCCCTAAATATTTAAACATACAAATAAGACTCCAATGCTACCATTTTTACTCCAAAACTAACAGATAAAAAAATAAATAAACAGCTTTATTGTCAAATGTGTATACACATGAAATAAACAAGAAATTAACATGTAATTTGTTTGTTAAACCTGTTAGTTATGTCAGTTGTTTAATGCATGTTTAAACAGGTTATGACAGCCACTGTGTAAATAAATATATTTTAACAACAAAAAGGTAGAAATTTTATAATTTAGAAGTTAATTTAAAAATTGCATTATGTGCTATTTACATTACATTTTGGGCTTTGTTAATTGTAACTTTATAGTAATGTAAAAGGGCTCCCTATTTAGAGCATGAGCTAAATGTTTCCTTAATGTATCCTATCCTTAAGGTAGATTTTTACCCTAATTTTGAATGAATTTAATTAAAGAAAGAGAAATTTGTTCAGTAAACTATTGTTTAATAATAATTAAAAAAGCAATTTTATATATAGTACCCCACCCCCGACCCGCCGTACCGTAGCCATGATGAACCATGACGTAAAAACCAAAGTATGTAATGAACCATCGTGTTTGTGTAGCGTTAAAACCCTACTAAACATGGAAATAAACACAGAGGTACACAGGAGAGAAGAACAGAGTTTTCTTCAACTGTCATTTACTTTATCAGATCAGATGCTTTAAATTCTTCAAACCAACAACTGCATCTGCAGCTGTTGGTTTAAACTCAACATCACATGACTGAATGCAAAAACAAACCCCAGCAGTTCTCTCTTCCTTGACAAACACATTTAAATGGGCATACAGATGTTAATGTGCATTTAAAAACACTTTTCACATCTTCAGATCACACTAAAATTTTTAATCTAAAATGCTATGCTTAAAATGTACGGACTGCGGTGAAAAACAGATCGGCTTACACTGTCTCTCCAATAGAAATATTTTGCTCTCCTTGCTTCATAAAACTGAATTTATTCTTTCTAAACATAGTTTAGCCCAAAGGAGTGACATCATGGGGAGTTTCACATTCTTTTCTAATAATATCAACGAAGAAAATGACCTTCACAAAATAACATTTCTTTAAAAGAGGCAAAAAGTACTGGAGCCACAGCATCACCGGATCTATCCTATACAAATAATCAAAAAAATGCCCCTATATATATCTTTAACAAGGAAGAAATATCTGCAAAAATTAAGGAGCTGCATTTTCAGGATGTAATGTTTCACCACTTTTTACCAACACAAAATCAAAGGATAATCTCAATATTTTAAGCCTTTTGATTGTGTTCAGTATATATATTAATGTTTTTGCTTTGAAATGGCCAAAACATGGATATGTAAACAGCTAAACTAGACAATAACTGTCATGAAAATATGATAATAATGAGCATTGTTTAATTGCTCCACCTTCATAAACATACTATACTAAAACTCGGCATTATAAAAACCTTACCTGAACCCAAACATAATTTCATCGTGTCGAAGATGGGCATCATCATCAATAGACAAAACAGCCTCAGTCTCGACTGCATCCCAGGGAAGGAAGCGATTGTTTAAGCTGTTCTTTTCTGTGTGTACCACCTGCAGAGAAAAAGCCCATCTGTTGAGTCAACATGCCATATTGTGAACGACTGAGGTAGAACATGACATTATTACAAGATTTTACTGGGCCTGCCAGACACATGACATTATAAAACCAACAAATGCCAATCAAAATAGCGTAATACTTCAAGAAACCATTTTTTGATTACTAAAGCAAAGGCTTTGGGTGCAGGGATGGTCTAAAATTAATTCAATGCTAGTTCTAATACAACTTTGCAAACTTACATAAAAGATGCTCAATTTCAAAGTTCCAAACTACTTGAAGATAGTAAGAAATGTGGGGTACTTCGGCATTCTGTTTGGGTTTTTATTTCAAAGTATAACCTAACTATGGGCTTAATACAGCACTGTTTCCTTTAATATCACCAGAACTAATTAGGCTTGGTGCCCTAGAGACATAAAAGCTATGCTTCAAAGACAGCAGAGAGAGCACACCAAATCTACAGCAGAATGCAATGCTTGTGAGGTACTATCACATTTAAGCCTTGGAGAATTCCAACTAAAAAAAAAAGCTTAACAAGATTTTTTTTTGTCCTTGAGTGGTGCCTGCCTGTGCTAAACTTGCCACCATGATGTAAGGGAGTTATGCATCAGTAGTGTGTTCAGGAATCTTACTAGGGTGTTCTGCATTGGTAGGGTGTTCAGGAATCTTACTAGGGTGTTCTGCAATGGTAGGGTGTTCAGGAATCTTACTAGGGTGTTCTGCATTGGTAGGGTGTTCAGGAATCTTACTAGGGTTTTTACTAAGAGGTTGCTTACTGAACCAGTAAGCAGTGAACCATATGACTGTAAGAAATATGATCAAGAAATACTGTATGCTCACCACAATTGGTAGACCAATGTCTGGCCAGAGGAGATCATCCGAAGGTGGTTTGGGGGAGTTCCACACTACCACCACTTTGTTGAGATAAGGAAGGCCATTTAGTCTCTCCAACGAGTTCATAAGAACCTCCTCCCTTTCATAAGTAAGCATGACCACAGTAAACTGCTCCCGTGGGACGTTACCTCCTAGAGCAGCTTGAAACTCTTTACCAGATCCCCCAGAACCTCCACCGATAGGGCGAAAACCAGTCCCCGACCCCAGAAACTTGGCTTCTGAGGGAAGTATGGGGTCCAAGGGAGTATGTGGGAATAGATGGAAGGGGCCAGGTGCACGATTCCAGGTGCGGTAGACATCAGCAGCTGTGTAGGTGAAGTTACGCAAGAAGCGTGGCGAAGCATAAGGGGGCTCTACTTCAACAGGCCCCAGATCTAAGTCACCATTGTCAGCCAAGTTAGCATCAGTTCCTGCCAACTTTCCAGCTTTGTGAGGAATCTCCTGGGCAGGCTCCTCACGTATAGGTGCTGCTGGTATCTGGATGCTGGTTCGTACGCTAGCTAGGATGGTGCTGAAGATGCTCTCTGAAGTGGAGAAGTACGTCTCCCAAAGAAACCGACCCTGCCGTCGCATGGCCAGTAGGTCGTTGTCTGAGATGCTACGCAACAGAAAGTGCAGCTCTGTTATGCGAGGCTTGGGTACCATGATGACTGCCTCACTCCAGCGTATAAGGTGATGGTAGGGCAACTTTGAGTGGTCACCAAGCACCACCGGTATTGCTCCAACTTCCAAAGCTTCAAAAAGTCTCATGCTACAGCCAGCAGAGGCCACCAACTGGCCATCGCCTGGAGATATCACCAAGGCAAATGTAGAGACCTTCAGTACCTCTAAACGATCCTCACGCTCCCCACACAACGCCCACTCTGTTGGTAAACTTGGCTTAGCCTGATTCTTGCAAGTGAACTCCACAAGAACCTGGTCTAGGTGACTGTCCTGTACAGCCTTAAGAGTGCCAATAATGCGATCATCATAATCAGCTGGTGGATCCCCTTCCATTTCCTCTTCGAAGGATTGTGGTGGCGCTTCAAGCAAGCTGCTCCTCAAAGACTCCACCTTTTCTCCCTGAAAGGTGAAGAGATACTTCCTCTTGACCGGGACTTGGGGAGGCACCTCTAGGAAATTGGGTTCAGACAGAGCGTGGACTAGAGGAGACACAACCATGTCGAAACCTTCTCTATATTGACGATCAAAAAAGGTAGACTGTGCCACTGCTGCTCGTCCTGTGCTCACATTGTACAGGAAGTTCTGTGTCAGAGACTTTCTTAAAAGATGTACAAGCAGGTGGTTGTGGCCGTCCAACCTCCAATACGGCAAGGCCTTGAGCTGCTTTTCAAGGTCTAAGGGTGAGGCAGGAGGAGAGGAGGGTGATTCTTGTATTTCCCCAACGAGCACTATGTACAGACAAGCAATGTTGGGATTATCGGTCACATATACACTACTTTTAACGGATGAGGCAAAGGCTTGTTTGACGAGAGGGTCCAACTTCTCACCCCAAGGATATGATCCTGTGTCATAAACATAGACCGGGAAGCCAGATGTAAGCGGACATCTAGCGTAATCAAAACATGTATGCAAACGGCAGTTTTGGGCCGACTTTGGAGGAGGGTATCCAGGATCATCCTTGTCTGGTAAAAGTCTAACTGGCAATGACAGTTTTGGCTGGTTTTGTGCCATGAGTTCCTTGTAAGAGTGCTCTGTCTGGCTGATGACATTTTTGAGTTGTAACAAGTCCTGTTTGGCACTGTCAATACTACGTTTACAGGCCTCGATGCGAAGGTTAAGTCGGGCTATCTCGCCATTGAGCTCTTGACGCTTTGCCTCAAGCTGCAGAAGCTCCTCGCTGACAGATTCTCGGATACGACACAGGTCTTGAACGTGCTTCGCTTCACACAGCTCTCCTCCAGGTCGTGGCCCAAAAATGCGCTTATCTGGTCCCCCTGCTTCATCGATTGTGTTGAGGTAGTAATGTGCAATGAGAGGGAAGCAAACCAGGATGAAGAAGAGCATGAAACTGAGCCAGGTGAGCCGTACTCGCCTCAGTACCCATGGCTGGGTGCTGTTCCCAACGATGCCTCCGCTTCGCTGCATCGTTCAACTATCACTCTCCTCCGAACCAGATACGTGAATGCAGCCTTTGAAGAGATTCAGCTGCCATAATGCAACCTCATCTGTACGGCACACACTTTCATTTTACCCCTTTCCGGAGTTTGTAACTTATGTGTCTTTGTTTTAATTGGGACTCCTAATAAAAGGAAATTTCATCTTTCTAGTGATATAATGAAGTTGTCAATAAACAATATGGTCTTGAGTGCGGTATGATGTATGTTGAAATATAAACTATCCAAGAGAAGAGGGAGAGTCCCAGACAGCGGTAAAATCTGAGTGTCCTTGATGGAGATCAGCAATGGAGGCATGGTTGATCTGCATTTTTATTGGTGGCATCACACTCCGGTCACTGTTCCATAGTTGGGACTCATGAATTGGCCACAGTGTGCCATAAACTTTTGACGATACTGCATCCCATCCAACTGCGTTTAATCTGCAAAATAGAAAGAAAGTATCAGTTGGAAAACGAGTATCAGTAATTTGGACATCATTTTAGAGTCTTAAAAACATCCCTAGGTCATCTGATATGATCAGTGCTAAAGATAAGAAATATGAATCACTTTGTTTTGATCTGAAATGAATATGACAGATTTCATACATCATTATCCTGATGGAAGACACATCAATCTTCATCAAGCCTAAGACCCGAAACAGACTGTACGCAACTACATTAGCACTTCCAACTATGCATTCCAAAATGAACTGTCAAGTGTTCTCTTTTAACCATCCCTTGAGTCTGCCACCAGATTGCAAGTATGCATGTGAAATATCTACTATAGAACAGTTCACTTGCAATGTGTTGGCCACGCATTTATGCCTGTATTTTTTTCTGGCCTAAGAGACTCTCTGAACAAATCACAGTTCTTAATGGCTATTACAGTATGCAACTGGCAAGAGATGTTTTAAACACAGCTCCACAAAAAAAAGAAAACCCATTCACACCCATTTGTTAGATTTGAAACCAACTGGCAGTGCTCAGAATGACCTCACAAGCTTGTCCTATTCACTGAACACATTATCTGGTATGCTGACAGCTAGCTCCAAGCATTAGCAGCTGTTCTAAAACAAACCCACAGAGCAAACACTCCATAAGGCATGCGTACAGGAAAAAAAAACCTGATTCGCCTCAAGTGACCGTCTCTGTTAGATTTGCCCATGTAGCCATCAGTTTAAGCCATGCAAGATTTCAGAGAGCTTCATTATCTCTGGATGAGAGAACATGAGGGATGTTTTTCCATTAATGGAACAGATTTTGACACGGCCACTGATCCTAGAGCGGGAAAGAGATGAACTATCGCTTAATTCTGTTGATCAAAACTCACACAGAGCACAAAACATAAATATATATTAAGACAAGCCTGTATTAAGACAATGTCAGGACCTATGCACTATTTTTCACATATACTTCACATCAACGTATTACATTTGCAATAAAATACAAATAGGGATTCGGTACAAGCCTGATCTCCATTGCTATTTACAGACTATCAGACCTGGACCGTGTGAGAAGGAAGGGCAGCCTGTCCTCTTTAGATTAATGACTCTAGATCTCCAGAGAAATGTTACAGTGATGAGACAGACGCTGATACAAAGGGACAAATTGGGGCTCATAAAACACTTCCCCTCTGAACACCTGAAGTGGATAATCATTCTTTATGACCTTTCCCTGATTAGGCTCCATTATTTAGCCTCCTTCCACTGCCGTAAGGGTTGTTATTTGTGGCTGGTTCAATTATACATCACCTTGATATACAAAAAAAAAAGTAAGCATCAGTAAAATCCAAAACACAAAAGATACACTCTGTTTTTACGCAAGACGGAGAGAGTTTTGCTCCATTTATGATTCAAGCAATTTTACCTCTTTTGTGAGTTTAAAATCAGTCTTCTTCATTAAAGGGGGGGTGAAATGCTATTTCATGCATACTGAGTTTTTTACACTGTTAAAGAGTTGGATTCCCATGCTAAACATGGACAAAGTTTCAAAAATTAAGTTGTACGTTTGAAGGAGTATTTCTGTTCCAAAAATACTCCTTCCGGTTTGTCACAAGTTTCGGAAAGTTTTTTTCGAGTATGGCTCTGTGTGACGTTAGATGGAGCGGAATTTCCTTATATGGGTCCTGAGGCACTTCTGCCGGAAGAGCGCGCGCTCCCGTATAGCAGAGCAGAGAGAGGCTGTGCACAGACAATCACTGATCAGAGCGAGAGCGTCGCCAAATGTCACAAAAGGAGTGTGTTTTTGGTTGCCAGGGCAAGACAAGAGAAAAAGAGAAACAGCATTAAGGGACCAGTGGATGGAGTTTATTTTTACAGAGCATCAACGGAGTTGTGCAAGTGTTTGTGTTTGTTCCCTGCATTTCGAAGATGCTTGTTTTACAATCAAGGCCCAGGTTGACGCTGGATTTGCACATCGTTTATTTCTTAAGGATAATGCAGTCCCAACGAAAAAGGGTCACGATCGTGTGTTGGAACCGCAGGCGGTGAGTAAAACGGCTTCAAATATCTCTGTGTTGTTAACTTAGCTGTCGGCGTGTAAGCACATCAAGTAAACAACATGCGATGTTGTCATCAAACTGCACTTTCCACATGTACAGCTTAAAACAAAACAAAAAAAAAAAAAAAGACGACAAAGTGGAACTTAGTCATTTTCCAAAACCGCTAAGCAAATATATACAGTTTCAGTACATACCACATAGAGAAGCCTTTGCTGATGCTGCTCTTGTTAAATTTCAGCCTCTGGATCTGTGTCACAGCTTCCAGACTCGCTCAACACAAAATCTTACTCGCGCTCGTGATTCTTTAGCTCCGCCCACACGTCACGCCTCTAGGCGCTCGTGTTTTTCCGGGAAAAATCGGTACAGACTATCTTTCTCTTATGAATATAATAAAACTAAAGACTTTTTGGAGTTATGAAGGATGCAGTACTACTCTATATGTACTCAAGATTAACAGGATATTGAGTGAAAACGAGCATTTCACCCCCCCCCCTTTAAATAAATTAACAGAAATCAATATTTGTAGATATAGCAACATAACTGCTGACCCTAATATGTACACTGTTACACTAAGTTTAACAACATTTTTAAATAAACTTGTATTATATTATTAAAGACAATTATAACGTTGCAAAATATTTATATTTCATTTATAAATGCAGCCCTTTCTATTAACCAAAAAAAATAAAAACTGATAATAATGTTTCTTGAGCAGCAAAGAATATTAGAATGATTTCTGAAGGATCTGAAGACTGGAGTAATGATGCTGAGAATACAGCTGCGCATCACAGGAATGTTTTTCTCATGTAAACAGGCAAGATCCAGCATGTCTGAGCTCCATCTCCACTGTCATAAAAACTGTTGTGTGTTCTGAAGAAGAACTTCACACTGACCTGTGATCAGGTCCGGAGAGTTTCCCAGGAATAACAACTCTCCGTCTAGTCCTCACACTGCCTCGGGGCTGTGAAGGCAAAGCAAATTTACCACAAGCCAATATTTAACCAGTTTTGTAAATGGAAGGATTTTTTTTTCCAGCCTTGCCGCGGCTGAGTTAGCAGCAAATACGGATGAAAGCAAGAAATTATGGATCCCTTATTATCAGTGCGAGCATATTTTATGCAGCAATGACATTTCCAGACGACAGGGTAACCAATTTTCTCCTAGTTAAATTTGCTTTGAAGGCAAGAGTCCAAAAAGAACCAGTATAAATAGAAAAAAAATGAAACATGTTCAGTATTTAAATTAAATATCAGTCTCCACTGGTTTCTGCATTGGAGAAAAT
This sequence comes from Carassius auratus, assembly GCF_003368295.1. Taxonomy (NCBI): domain Eukaryota; kingdom Metazoa; phylum Chordata; class Actinopteri; order Cypriniformes; family Cyprinidae; genus Carassius; species Carassius auratus. Next base: position 4,204,706 of record NC_039262.1, on the reverse strand, counting down.
TTTCCTTCTCTCTTCCCATTTTTTCACTTCCTCTTCAACTGAAATGAAAGTTGCATCAGCAGAACTGGACATCAAAAGTTAGGTTTAAAAAGTCGAGCATTGATTTCATTTTTCTAAAATTAGGTTTAATCATCTGAACAAAGCATTACCAGAATTATAAAATCACCTTAGCATCTAGACAGCAGCACAATTTGACACTAATATCTCTTATAAATGTAGTACTGTGTATCTTACTATACGTGAATCAGAAACGGCTTTTAAAAAATCTGATAAAGCCAAGTCAATGTTTCTCCACATCTCAATTCATCTTTATCAGATGTTTCTGTCAGAGTCGTTGCTCTCCTCGTTTTCTAAATAACACTGTTTCTCCAATTTATCTATGTTTTGCACCATAATGAAGGCAAATGAAATTCCAGGCCATATAAAATAACTCAGCTCAGCACAGAAGCATTCGTTAACTAGAAGTTAACTAGGGCAAGCTTTTAGCTGGATCGATGTTCTACATAAGGCAGTTTAAACATCAGACGGATGATGAGCTGCACTTTGGGACATCTTCTCCAGGCAGGAACGATTTGGCAGTACTTTCTCCCAGATGATCTCCAGAACTCCATCAATGAGTCACTCTGTTCCTAATGCACTGCTGAAACAATATAGACCACCGAGGTAATACAGCCTGTCTGACTGAATTATCTTAGATGCATTCTGATGTCAATGATGTCAATGTGAAGTCTAGAGACAGTTGTCAATAGTGCCAAATGAAAAACATCAAAAGATGCAATAAAATTTTAAGTAAAAGTTACGCTTCTAAGTGCTTATTAAGCATTCCCATCGATCTAAAAAGTTGAAAAATAGGCCAACAGCTTCTAGGTTCTAGGTTCACCTATAATTCTCTATTATAGGTGAAAAACTTATTTTATGGTCGATAGGTCTGCTTCCCCAGTCATCAATAAAACAGAAAGCTGCACCACTAACATACTGTATTGGGAGGGAGGGAAAAGAAACCAGTTGTTTACTCAGTATTGACCTCGTTCACACATCTTATCTGCTCTTCTACGGAAAAACTTCGAAACTTTTCCAGTGGAAATAAACCAGAGACAGCTGTGTTTAATTAACTTATGCATGATCTATCAGAACGTTCTGCACTGAATTTAACATTAAAAGACTCTAGCTAAGGAGGTTTTGGCATAAAGGCCACACATTGGGCTTTAAATAGAGCACAAATAGTGTAATTCCTTTTGAGATGTTCTGAGTCGACTGGTTCCACAAGAATACGCTCTCATCTTTCAATCTAGATTTGCTCAGGCTCGATGCCTCAGACAATTTATCTTGCCAGATGACCATGCATGGATAGTTTTCTTTGACTAGCAAGCGCTAACAGGTCCCACCGCGAGACTTCCTACAGTGGCCTTGAGGCATATTTGCATCCTGTTTGCCCTGTCAGTGTGAGCAAGATTTTCACCCTTAATATGTATACGTTTCACCCTGATTTGGTGCACATGGCCAATGTCTTGCTCCAGGCAACACGCAATCCAAAAAGGCCCACCTTTATTTTAGCCTGAAGGAATAATATTGCTGATATGAATCATCAAAACGATCCGTGGAAATGAGAGCCAGCCTGATGTATTTTTTTATTTTTTTTTAGCCTATTCCACATTTGCAATATCTGAACAGAAAATGTTTATTCAGAAAGCTATTATAAGACTTCAGTATACTGGAAAACTATATGATGTAGAAACAATTTCACTAAGAAATTGCTAGTAAATTTCACAAGCAATTACTGAGATGACAAGTAACACATTTAATTAAATGTGAAATTGTGAAGCAGTAAAACTGAAATATTTTTTTTTTCGTAAGTAATCTGTTTTACTTACAACCTTGAAAAATCACTCAATCATGCATTTGAAAGTTAATCATCTGGGCACATTATGCAAATGATAATTAGACAGAAAATGCACTTATATTGTTATGAAAATAACGTAGTCACAATGTAAAAAGGCTTAAAGGGCCTAAAAATAGGTTGACTATCAAAAGTAGGGATGCACCGAAATTTCGGCCACCGAAAATTTTCGGCCGAAAATGGACTTTTCGGTTTTCGGCCGATAGACTTTTATCACCGAAACAACACGGCCGAAATGTTGTGATGACCCAAACAGAAACCGCTACCTGCACGTGCACCTGCATAGCGCAGACCACGAGCTCCACGCGACATTCACTTAACACCAGTGAGAACATTCTCTCTCTTCGTATTCCTTTATTCGCAGCACTAAAGCGTCTCCTAACAAAGAGATTAAGACGGACCACAAAGTAAAAACAAAGAAAAGTACAGTCTTATTGAGTCTGTTAGCACACGTCTCACTGAGATCTTTTCGGATCCTCTGCACTTCATCGCGAATGTGCTTGATCCGCGTTATAAAGACCATTACTTGGATGCGGAAATAAGGCAGCGCGCACGAGAAATGATCCAGGCCGCGCTGGATGCGGAGAACCTGCGTGGAGACGGAAAGCGCCAAGCGCAGGAGACAGATCAGAGCGCAGAAAAAAAGACTCTGCACCAGATGAGTGGCATGCACCATCGTTGTCTGATATGTCCAGTGGAATTCTGCAACAAAGTGCCTCAAATAATAATAATACGTTGGCTATTTTGTTCTTAGGCTACTATACACACACACACACACACACACACACACACAAACATACATACATAATATCAGATTGTAGCCATATTTATGCTAGATTTCTGCTTTAATTTGATAAAAATGTTTATTTATGCCCTGGCCCTATTTAAATACACTCTCTCAAATATTTCTCAAATGTCAGGCAGATGACAAGCTCAACTGCTCAACAGCTAGATGGTTATCTGTCTGAAGTCCCCATCCCCAGAAGTGATAACAGTCTTGCCAACTGGAGAAGTAATGCTCTTCCTAGTCCTACAGAAAACAATTTATAATGCACTTCACCTAAATGCACTTTGTTTTTATGAGAGAACTGTCATTTTAAAAACTTTCTGCAGGCCAGTAGGCCTGTACATTATTATTAAATATACACATGAGTGGGATACATTTTTAGTTTGAATTTTATTTTATACTGTGCATTGTTGCAATGTGCTTAATAAATATTTGCATCATTTGTAATTATGTATTTTTATGTTTTTTTTTTTTTAAATAAGTTATGTAATTGTAATTATCTTTGAAACTTTAATATTAATTTATGCAATTGCAATGTCTTAATTTTAGTAAAGTTAGTACACGGTCATAGCAATAAATGCAATGGTTCTAATAATTGGCATAATTTCTTTCGGTGTTTCGGTTTCGGTTTTCGGCCTTGTTTTTCTCTTTTTCGGTTTTCGGTTTCGGCCAAGAATTTTCATTTCGGTGCATCCCTAATCAAAAGAGGCCACAGCTCTGAAGTTGTTTACCAAAAACAAAGCAGCGAACGCCCCACGAGATAAATGATAACGCTTCCATACACAATTATCTATGCACATCAACACAAACCAAGCTAGAGTTACTCTGAAATGTCCCCCACCTGCAATCGAAAGACCGTCAGAGGAACGAGAAATGTTTTTATTTATTTTTTCAGAAGATGACACCCTCCAGCCAGTAGATTTGCCAGTGAATGACACTGCGACTAAATGCAAGGACTGTGATTCTTTGTGGACATTCTAACAGTTTTAATGAAGCAAAGTGAGTAGGGCTGGGACAACGCGTTGAGGTCATCGATGACGTGCATCGATCGCGCACTCACAGTCTTCAAACTACACGTGCGCGGTCTTGCGTGCTCTCTCTCTCTCTCTCTCGTGCATATTAACCAAAATCATTAGACATGATAGAAAAAGGGCAGAACGCCAAAGTTTCACATGGAGCATTCAGAGATTTTGTTTTTCTCCATGACAGGCTGCTGGCTCCCACTGTTATTTTATTATATATTTATTTCTTTTGGAAAAGCACTCTCTGTATTAGCTTAAAGCCCCCAAGTTTACATTGGTTACTGTACTCTTTCAATTGCTCTAAACAAGTATTTTGGGTGACATTTTTTATTGAATGCTAGACATCAATTGTTGTTATTTTCATCTGAAAGAAGAACTTTTTTTCAGTAAGCTAGGCCCTATGTGTTCAGTAAGCTTGTTTCAGTAAGCTGTTTTCAAGGCTTCAAGGTTTTATTGAATGCTCTCTCTATACAAGTGCAAAGTAATGCATTCTTAGTCAGTCTTTTATTTTGTAATTTTAAAAGCTATAAACATATATTGCAATGTTAAGGAATTCATGTTTTTTTCATTCAAATATGTAAATCAACATGTATAAATTGTTAGTAGTCAATTAATGGGTAGATAATCAAAATCGAATCGGTCTGGAAAAATTAATCGTTAGATTAATCGATGCATCGAAAAAATAATCGCTAGATTAATCGTTTAAAAAATAATCGTTTATCCCAGCCCTAAAAGTGAGACATTCTACAATGAAGACTGCCTGCATACTCTGCATACTTCTGCTCTGCACTAAAGGTATGTACTTTGCTGGGAATCTGAAAGGACATACTTTTGAGTTCCTAACAGTACTGGTACATACTTCCAAATCATAAAATTGCAGCTTGATACCAGTTTGAATTTCATGCATAATAAGAGAGGAATGTCTAATGAGAAATTATTTTTAGGTGGATACATTTAAATTGTGTCATCTGAAAGGTAGAAAGAGAGACGATTCACAATCTCATCCTCATAGTTTAAGGGATTGTTGGCAATATTAACCTAAAAGCCCAGTATATCATCTGGTCAACCTTTAGCATGATATTTTCAACATATTTTGATTTGAAATACACTAATCCTAATTAACTTGGATATTTGCAAAATGGTTTGCAACTATTTCAGTTACCTAATGTAACCTTGGAAAGAAGTAGAGATTGAAACCAGATGTTTTATTCTCATTCCATCTCATCTCTGAGGCTCAGTCGCTGAGGAGAACGCTCTGAAAGCTGACAGCCAATTCTCATTGCCTACAGGCAGCTTCAAGAGAAGTTACGAGGAGGAGTCATCTCAATCCCTTTCTTAGGAGACAGACACTACGTATAAATAAATCAAGTGATAAAGATTCAGAGCACAGGTATGTGGGGATAATAAATCCACAGTGAGGTGCACTAACAAGAAGGACTGAGGCATCTTGTGCCTGATTATTTCTCAATTATATTCAGGCTGTTTATGGGAGTTTGCCATTTGTTATCTAGTCTTGCATGACAACCCACTTCTGGGGAAAAATGCTAAGATAACTACTGCAATGCTCATGCCTGAATATAGTTTACAACAAATTTATCAAGATTGCAAATGTAAAGGCTCATTAAAAGTAGACATCTGAATAAATGTGAGCTGTGTGTTGCTGATGTATTGCTAAAGTGTTATTTATCAAGATAATATGCGGTTACTACTCTACGACATTCATATTAGACAGATATAGTTTTTTGCTCATTTCAGCAAATACCTGGTCAAAATCATACGTTTGATCTATTATAAAACAGTTCACATAATTTGAGGTGTCCTTCAAGTTCAGGTTCAATCATGTTGTCATCACATCATATACAAAGAATCTCAAAGATCTTCATGACAAACTGTCAAAATAAAAGTTTGGTTTAAGTTGAAGAAACTGTGACAGAATATATTACTATTATAATTATTAAGTTAGGATGATGATGATAATATGAATACTTTGTGCAGCACTGTTTACAAAATAAATAAAGAGTAAATAAGTAAAAAAAAAAGATTTTGTTTTAAACAACAAAACAACTGTTCTTTTTCATTTGATTATATTTTAAAAGATTAATTAAACTGTTAATGCTTTATTCCTTCACTCCTACCACCATTTTTTATATAATATTTAAATTAAATCATAAATTTACACAAAACAGACAACACTGAATTTCTGAGAAAAATAAATTCAAATAATTTAATAATAATAGTAATTTTAAAACAAACATACAAACAAAAGCTTTATGAATTTAATTCATTCCACATGGTTTTCAATTATTAAAATTATAACTAAATCATGGAATTCAGAAAAATTCAAATGATGGGAAAATTAAAATAGAATTTTATTTAATTTTTTATTTTAATAAATTATTATTAAATGGTATAATCCTCACGGTTTTATTTAATTAGACATGCTTTTTGTCTACTAAAGTTTTATTTAACCATACAAATGGAATTAGGGGTGCTCCCATTAGGATTTTTGAGGCCAATCGCTGTTCATAGAAAACAGTATCTGCCGACTTTTCTTCTTTTATTTCTTTCAGAAATATGCATAAGCACTGAATGGTTTAAACACTGGCAAGAATTAAAAAGAAATTCCATTTATAAACTTTAGTGATGATGCTCGATAGTGCAAGTGATAATTCCTGTGTCAGCTGTGCTGATTGCTTATTTGTGCATTTTCAGAGAGTAAGAGACTGCGGGAGCGATGATTCACTCACACTGTTTGTGAAATTATGTCTCACAGAAAGTTTTCAAATTACTTTATAAGTTGAAGAATGAATAATGAAGAAATATGAATTATACCTCACTATACAGCAATATAATTATTTCACCCACGCCAAAGAGAGACTGAGACGGTGCTGCTGCATGTCATGCCAAAGCTCACACAGCAGGCTTGAGATTGGTTTTTTGAGATTGGTCTTTACAGAGGCCACTGATCAAACATCCCAAAGCAATTATCAGTCGGTCAATCGGAGCACCCCTGAATGGAATCCAGAAAAATGAAAGCCGAAAAATACTGAATTTGGTCAAAAATAAAATAGATCTCAGTGTTCTTTAATATATTAATGCCTGACTTGGCAAACATCACTGATAAATGAATCTCATAAAACACTATTAAGCCTACTCCAAGCTGTGAAAATTCAATGTATTTAATTTCTTCTGACACACTTTTAGAGAGAAGCAGCACTCTACATTGCGAGTTAATCACTCGCACATGCTAAATTTAAGTCCTCAGATTTTACTCGCCAGTGTGTGAATTGGGGAAGTTCACACTAATGGTTAGAGAGTTGGACTCCCAATCGAAGGGTTGTGGGTTCTAGTCTCAGGCCGACAGGAATTGTGGGTGGGGGGAGTGCATGTACAGTTCTCTCTCCACCTTCAATACCACGACTTAGGTGCCCTTGAGCAAGGCATCGAACCCCCAACTGCTCCCCGGGCGCCACAGCATAAATGGCTGCCCACTGCTCCGGGTGTGTGCTCACAGTGTGTGTGTGTGTGTGTGTGTAACTGCTGTGTGTGTGTGCACTTTGGATGGGTTAAAAAACTAGAGCACGAATTCCGAGTATGGGTCACCATACTTGGCTGAATATCACGCCACTTTCAGAATTGGAGGCTAAGTAAACGTTTAGCACAGATACATTTACACTCGCCAAACACTCTGATTGAGAGCTTCAGAGATTCACTCTCCATCAGTGATCTGTGATATTTTTCAGTTCATCTGAATGGATGCGCAGTGCACCCGTTTTGTGTATTTGATGTATAGTAAACTCTAGTGTGAAGGCGCACACTTCGCCATTGCTTTGTCTCACACACACGCAGAGATAGAAAAACCTCTTTCACACTGCGATTCCAGAAATTACATGGGTGATGTGTCCCGGCAATTGTTCCCGGGTCGCTAGATTTTGCCTCTTTCACACTGCCAGTGATTTCCCGGAATATGTGTGTGCGTTCACACACAACCCGTAAAGGTCCTGTAAAGACACGTGACATCAGGATGTGACGTGTAATGTACGACTCGAAAATGCTAGGGATGTTAACTTTCACTTAAACTGGCGAACGATCTTCGTTTCAGCGCGGATAGTGAGGAGCTAACTGATCTCTGCTTCATTATAGTTTACACAATTTATTTTGTCCCGAACGTTGATCTGCCTTCAAAACACCTGGTAAAAGAGTCACGGGACGTGTTTGTGTTCACACAGAAGGCGATCTGGCAATGTTCTGGCAATTTTACGGGACCAACGTGCAGTGTGAATGGGGCTAATGAGAGAGAGAATTGACATGCCACATGTAAATTATATTCTTTGTTGTATTTTCCTGTCAAAATAACCGTGTTCCTTTGGAATTCTTCAGCTGTTAAGAACTGTCGGATTTTCTGGTAGTGGGTGGAGCTAATGCACAAATGACAATCTCATTGGCTGGAGCTCACCAATTATCGGCCCTGTACTGATTTCAACCTGATTAATATCCAGGAACCCAGTAGCTCATTAATCCTTTGTGCGTTTTATCTTGTTCTTATTACTAGAATTCGTATGATTATCTTATCAGTAATTTTGTTAGTTTTTCCCATTTTAATTTTTTTACAGAAACACTGAATGACCAACAAAGCAACACCACCAGTCCAGTTAAAATGATCAGTTTAAAATGACTAATATGCATTAATTCATGGTTATCAAGTTTTAATTCTAAATTACTAAAGTTATATTGTTAAATAATACTTGATTATCATATTATAATGCTTGGCAGACTGATGTAAAGAGTGTACTTTCAGTTATTTAAAAAAGTGTGCCATTTTACAAACTATATATATATCTCAGTCTGGCAAGTAAACTAAAAAATTTACTAGCCAGTGGCAATTCAATTGCCAAGGTGTCCGTAGAGGATTGAGAAGGAAGGGAGGATTGATTTCACCCTGGGGCTGTGTGGCTGGACAGGAAAAGCACAACCTTTTCATGCCTGTATCCCTCTGACATTTCTGAGGTAGAAAACAGGGATCACCTGATATTGTGGTACAGAGACACACCCTGAATGATTCCATTATGGCCGAGCTGGACTGCTAGTGAGATGTAATGCTTTTCATTTACACATCCATTAGCTTGGAGCTGGACTGCAGCCGCAGATGCGGAGCTCCAGGTTCTATAATTAGCACTTTAATTCAATGTGACTACACACTCTGTGGGTTTTCTCTTTTCCATTTCCAAGAGAGTTGATGTATGAAGGAAAGAGTGAAAAAGAAAAACAGAAGCTACATGATTCAGCACCATCTGACACCTTTAATACCAAAATTCATAAAGACCTGCCTCTGGAATCAGACTCGCGGTGACCATACTATAGTGTTTCTCTGGGTGGACAACCTGGGAGGCTTCTAACTTCAGCAAACTGAAATAGGAATAGGAAATTATACAAGATAAAATTAGACCTTTTTTTTAGGCCAGCAAAACCCAAAATAAAAGTAATTCTATTAAAGGTTTAGTTCACAGAAAAATCAAATATGATTTTCTTCTTTCAAATGAGTCCATTCGGAGTTATCTTAACATTTATCCTTGCTCTGCCAAGCGTTAGAATGGCAGTAGGCATATATATATATATATATATATATATATATATATATATATATATATATATATATATATATATATATATATATATATATTTTTTTTTTTTTTTTAACAGTCTAAAAGTCATCAAAGTGCGTCCATCCGTAATAAAACGTGCCTTACACGGCTCCGGGGGTGAATAAAGGCATCCTGTAGCAAATCCATGTGTTTTTGACAGAAACATACCAATATTTCAAATGTTATAAACACTTTTCTTTCATTTCCACTGTCTGTCATACGTGCAAGCAGTTCTGGTGCATGACGTAGGATGCATGCGTCTCACATGCACCTGTGAGATATGCTACTCTCACGAGTTTATTTACAGGAGCAAAGGAAGCAAAGTTTCCTTACTTTAGCCAAAGAAAACCAGTCTCCTCTTGGCTTATATCAAAATCTTTTGTGACCGAATTTTTGTTTTGCTGTCTCTCCTCTGCGCTTCCACAAGTATAAGTGCTTTATATTACATAAAATGAGGACTGACGTGCCTGCAGGAGAAAACCACTCTGAAACCTTAAGAAGTTGTTTAATCATCTGCATAATGCACCAGGTCCACTTTCTGAGCAGTGTAAGGTGTACAGTCATCTTAATTAGGCCAGAACCGGCAATCGATAGTTCACAACAATGACACGGCCAAATAAGAGAGCAAGAGAAACAGATGGAAAGTTCTGCTCTACCTTCCTTGAATATGCAAAAAAAATATATTAATTTAAGCATTTCAAACACCCTAGAGCTGATGTAGTTTGTCCGAAACTTTCAGCTTCACTCTGTGGGAACATCTAACCCAGAAGTCTGTGCCCAGGAAATATGGCATGATATATTAGCTTCTTCAGAGCAAATCAGACTCACACTAAAGTGAAAAAATAGGGCACATCAGGTTCAACATCAGGCACTAATAATTTAATTCAGATCAGACTGAAGTAAACTATATCAGACTTAACTCATTCTAATGAAACAGGAGGAAGAAACTGGACAGACAAGTGGCTGCTTTGTTCACAATTAGAGCAAGTAAGTTTCTCAGATGCAGTTTTTTTCAACACAGAAACAGCTCTGTCAAGCAGAACTCAAAATAGATCTGTGAAATTAGTCATGAGACTCTAAAAATTGCCCATTTATTAGCGATATATCCCAACATAAGTGTGTTTGTAATGAGGGAAACCTGGCTCTATTCAGTTAACTATCTGAATCCACTGCAATAAAACAAACCAACAAATTCCAACATGGCATTTGCCATATTCAGCACCAGATCAAAATAAGTCAAATCCCAGCAGCGTTATCCATCCAGAGCAACAGGCCCTTTCCCAGCCTTATGCCGGATCACAGGTTTAACACCAGTAAAATTTTAAGACCCTAGTAACAGCTGCCAGACCTCAGCAGATCCACACCGCTGGACAGTGACTGATAACGGGAGAAGAGCCAGCGTGATTGTTCCTTCACTGGCCGGGAATTAATGCATTATGCTCAAAATCACAAAGCAGACTACAGTACCAACAATGACCCAGGACAACAGAAAAGCCAAGTCTATTTCCATGAAGTTTAGACTAGAAAAGGCTTCTGCTGGTTTCAGAAAGGTCAAATTAAGACTTTTTTAAAGGAATAGTTTACCAAAAATATAAATTATGCATAATAATGCTTCCTCCAGTGAAAAAGTTAATTCCCTGTTGTCCAGTCACATCAAAATCCACCAACATGTTTAGATCTGTTTTGATTTGTAAACTGCAAAACTATGGATAGAGGACTTATATTTTAGCCAAACGCAACAGTTTTAAGTTTAAAGACATATTGATGGATTTATTCAATCTTTCTGATGGCAACCATTCACTGAAGAAGATCCACTGATGAACAAGTCTGATGAAGATTAAATCTGATGAGGAAATAAACTTGAAGGTGAAGAAAATGTCTGTAAATATTCATTTTTGAGTGAACTATTCCTTTAACACTGTCTAGAAGCAGAAAATTTGCAAACGTTTTATTAGCAACACATCAGAATTTGAACAATAGCTCTCCATTACTTTAACACATTTTTCCAAAAAACTGCTCCCAACTACTAGAATATGGAAATAATTTTGACTGTGCCTTCTGATTACACTACAAAAAAATAAAATATGTTAAATAAAAATTCAGCAAAAGTCTAAAGATACTTAAGTCACAATCAATGCATCTACTTAAAACACACACACACAATTACCTAAGATGTCTTTCTAATGAAGGTTTTTTTTTTTCAAACCTAAGACAAATATCTGCTAATGGGCTCAGAAAAATGTAGATATTGAGAAAGATATTGCGTACAGTGCCATGAATTCTACTCCAACCTTTTAAAGGCGTTCATTTAAGACTTTAAGATCAGCAGCTTCTTTAGTATACGAATAAATGCAAAACTAAAGACTCCACATATCTTAAACACATGACACCTAAAATGAAAGCTGTTAGACTATAAAAATGGTTTGGTGATTTAGTATTTGTTTTAGTCATGCCTGAACTGGCACTGCATTGCACAGATGGTCACCCATTATCAGGGCAGAGAGTCAAAATATCTTTATTTTCCTTCCCAAAATAAACGTGCAAGGAGTTATAACCTTCACAGATGGGTTAGAAGGAAAACAACTCATTTAGCACCCTAAATAATCACTGACCACCTCAACACAACTCATCATCGACTGACACATCTGCTACTCCAAATTCATCACACGGATGACCGGCTGAACCGACTCTGAACACCAGATGCAGATCTACAGATCGGATCTAATCAATATTACCATGGGGATCTGATAAAATGATCATTCATGGATAATTATAACGTATTATATTCAGAATATGTGAATAGACACACATTATCACACTCATGTTCTGGTCTGGTTCATGTTCTGATCTCAGAGTCAAGTTCTGATTAAGAACAATACTCATAATCTGAGTCAAGATCACAAAATCATTATCAATAAAATCAATGTCAGACATTCTAAATGATAAGAAAAATCGGATCTCACATTGCATATTGTAATAGACCACATCACTGTCTAATACATCTGATATCAGTTGATGTTATAATTTTTGCTGATTTCTGACTGTATTAGATGTTAGAAATGAATTACTATATTAAATAGCAATTTTAATACTGATACTGCTGATCAAATGAAATGGTGCATATTATTAAATCAGATCAGTGCCTTTCTGATTTTATTAAGCAGATCAAACAATTAATGACCAGACTAGAATTTAGAAAGCTCTGGATATTGATAATCAGATGAAATGTTTCATATTAATAAATCAGATAAGTGTCTGTATGATTCTATTGTACTGATCAGATGTTATACATTAATGACCAGATTAGAGTGACCAGTATTGTTGATTAGAGCAGATAGCAGAAAAGACAAGTGTCTGATATTGATATAGATCAGAAATAATACATTAATAACAAGAGGGTGATGAATATTATCAATAAGTGCAGATGTCATAAAGTAATGTCAAGATTAAATAATACTAATACTTAAATCCAGTGTGTTTGATATTATTTGTTTAGGTGAGTCTGTCTGATTTGTTTAGCGCGTCGTTTAAAGACCAACTAACACTGATTCACTTTAGACACATAACGTTAGAGATCTAAAAAAAAACATATTCCGGCTAAGGAACGATATTATTACTCTTAGAGCAATATCATGACTCAAATCATATCAAACACGAGTGTTATTTACGTTGAAATCACTAGTGTTTTTTCTGCATCTGTCCGTTTGATGTTAGCCGCTGCTAACCGACCCGCTAACGAACGACACAACCGTTATTTTACTGTAACGTTACCTCAGAATAAATCCATCAATCAGAACGGGCGTCGGTGCTCGTAAACTTCAGTTCTTCAGCGTGTTCATGGTGTCGGTAACCGACAGAAATGTCTCGGTAAACGGCTACTGAAAACACTCCGTCTCTGAGGTGCAGCAAAACGCGTAGCGCTCCAGCAGACAGCAGCGGGTTTCTGCGCATGCGCGATAGCAGCCTGAGAGCTCTAGCGTCGTTGTGTGCGCGTGCTGCCATCTAGCGCTCAGAGCGGAGAGCGCGGGAGTACGTTTACATATTCGGTTTTCGGTCATATATACGCATAAAAAGAATAATTTACTGATTACCGTCTATTTGTGTGTTTGATATATTACACACGGGCGGATCATAGTCTGAGGAAATTGTTATACATGCATTTGCAACTCCAGACCTGTAGATGGCAGCGTGAGCGCTGTTTGTCTGTATTGACTCCAGCAGAAGAGAAGCGCTCATGTGTCTGGTGTCTACTTTTAACCATCTGAACCATGGAAAGAAAACACATGTCCGCGTTATCTATTTATCAGTCATTATCAGGAGGGGCAAAACCACAAGTGCAGGTAAAGATGTTGGATATATGAGAATTCATGATAAAGCAAACTTTTTGCGAAGGAAAGTAACCATAATTTCAGTGCGAAGATCAAGCTCATCGCTATAATAAACATCAGTTTACACTTTTATACTGTGTACTAAACTTCTCTGTTCTCTCGCTAACAAAACAGCATTCTTTAGCTACTATTGAAATAATATTGCATGTAAATATAATAATCATTAAAAACACTAGAATACACTATCACTCAAACAATTGTTACTCAATATTAGCAGGGGTTTTCAAACCGGGGGGTGTTAAAAATGTTAGTCAAACAGTGTAAATAAAGTAAAAAAAAAAAAAAAAAAAGATTAAACTTACTAAATTTTTTTATCAAAATAAATAAGCAACTGACTTAAAGATTGGTTGTAATAAATCTAACAGTGCATCTATGTCAGTAATTAACATATTAAAAATAAATCTGTTTTTTTTTATAAATACACATAAAAAATTATTTGGAATATATTTATTTTTTACACATTTGTACAGTGAAAAACTATAAATACTATTTATAATATAATTTATTTTTTACTATTTATAATATTAGTCTTTATTCATGAAAATATATTGGGCCCTCACACCAGGATGGATGGTATTATTATTTCTGTAAGAGCTGTAAAAGTATGGTAATTGCATGACTTTTGCCTCGCAGGCTAAGTCTCCGCCAGCAAAGAAAATCAAAAGGAAGGAGAATGGCATCCAACCAAAGAAGAAACCCAATAAAAAGAGCAGAAGGAGACCTCTGAAGTCCAGCATGAGACTCAGCAGCAGTGAAAAGGAGAAGGCTGAGGCTGTAAGTGTCTGACCGTATGCTGCCAGATACTGCAGCATCAGTGGAGATTTGAAGCTCGTGATCTTCTGTTTTTCCAGGAGAAGGACTGTGAGACGCATGACGGTGGAATTGAGAGTCCAGCTCTTGATGTGCTCCTGACCGATCTGACGAAGGTCAACAACAGCAGAGAAAGAGCCAACAGACTGTTCCAGTGGCTCATTCACCCCGTCCCAGACAAGAGCTTCTTCAGGTGTGAGAGCACAAACACACATTTATAGTGGAATTTAAATGGTTTCTCAATTGGTGAGCTTTGAAACATCGACACACTAATGTTTGTGAACTGAATTTTATGGATTAAAAAAGGGGTTAAAAATTTAAAAGGTAGTTGCATCTTTTTATCTCATGACTTTTTTCTTGCAATTATGATAAAAAAAAAAAATCAGAACTGTGGGATACAAACTCAGAATCGCGATATAAACTCAGAGTTTAAATCTCTAAAACTCTAAACTCTAGTTTATATCTGATATAAACTGGGAATTCTGAGAAGAAAAGTCCGAACTGAACTGTGAGATAAAAACTCAAGATTGTGAGAACAAGAAAGAATTTTGAGTTCATATCTAGTAGACTTTTCTTCTCTTTATTTCACGTTTATATCTTGCAGTTCTGTGTTTATATCTTGCAATTCTGAGGAGAAATAAAGACAGAAAAGTCTCATTTGTGATACGAGTCAAAATATCCCATTTCATTTAGTTTTTCTGTGGTGGAAAGGGGCGTCCATAGAATTAAATCAACATTGAACCATTGAATGATTCACATAATATATAATATGTGACCCTGAAGTCATAAGGGTCTGTTTTTTTTTTTATTGAGATTTATACATCATCTGTATGCTGAAAAAATAAGCTTTCCATTTGTTAGGATCGGACAATATTTCAAAACCTGGAATCTGAGGGTGCAAAAAAATCGTATTTAAAGTTGTCTAAATTAAGTTCTTAGCAATGCATATTACTAATCAAAAATTAAGTTTTGATATATTTACGGCAGGAAATTTACAAAGTAGATCTTTACTTAATATCCTAATAATTTTTGGCATAAAAGAAAAATTCATCATTTTAAGGCATGTAGTGTTTTGTTGGCTAATGCTACAAATATACTCCAGTAACTTAAGACTGATTTTGTGCTCCAGGGTCACATATTTATGTAATATTTCATCCACAAAGTGTACTAGAAGTCACTTGGATCAGAGATGATTTCCAGGTCTTGTTATCTCCACATTACAGAGATAATTGGGAGAAGAAACCGATTCTGATCCAGCGACAGAATCCAGGCTATTACAAAGGACTCTTTTCGACGGCTGAGTTTGACCACATCTTAAGAAATGTAAGCAGTGTTTTTCTTTAATTTAGAAGGAATGAATGTGTCTAATGTTGCTGTCAGATATAATGATGTTTGGTGTTTTGTTCAGGATGATGTGCAGTACGGAGTGAACCTGGATGTGACGAGCTACACAAAAGGAAAAAGAGAGACACACAATCCTCCAGGAAGAGCGCTACCATACACTGTCTGGGCT
This sequence comes from Carassius auratus, assembly GCF_003368295.1. Taxonomy (NCBI): domain Eukaryota; kingdom Metazoa; phylum Chordata; class Actinopteri; order Cypriniformes; family Cyprinidae; genus Carassius; species Carassius auratus. The sequence continues at coordinate 4,188,647 of NC_039262.1, read as the reverse complement.
TTGTATAAGGTACATTTTCACAACAGTTTTTTCTTTTTACATCGATAACAATCAGAAATGTGTCTTGTGTAGCAAATCAGCATATTAGAATGATTTCTGAAGGATCGTGTGACTCTGAAGACTGATTCTAAAAATACAGCTTTGATCAAAGAAATAAATTACATTTGACTATATATTCAAATGGAAATGCCTATTTTAAATTCTAATAATATTTCACAATTTTACTGTATTTTTGATTAAATAAATGCAGCCTTGATGAGCAGAAGAGACTTGATTTTAAAAGTCCACATCAGACTATGCAGTATAATAGAATAAATGTGATAATATGCATTCTTTAAATTGAAGGAACTGTCGTATTTGTTAAGCCTCAGGGTTTACATGTTGGTTACATGTTGTCTGTCATCTGTTATCAGAGCGGCTGTTCTCTCCGAATGCTCAATCCTCAAGCATTTTCCTCCGCCGTGTGGCAAGTGCTCTCTATTCTTCAGGAGAAGTTTGGCAGTATGGCGGGCGCAAACGTGTATGTGCCAGTGACCCATTAGCACTATACTATTACATGAATTTGATCAGATCTGTCAGCTTTTGTTTAACTGTAATATGTTTTTCAGCTATCTGACACCAGCGGGGACGCAGGGCTTCGCTCCTCACTATGATGATATAGAGGCGTTTATTTTGCAGCTGGAGGGGAAAAAGCACTGGAGAGTGTACAACCCTCGGTGAGCGATCAGTTATGCTTTAAAGGAGTTACATTTGTTATATTTTCTCACCCTCAGGCCATACAAGATGTAGAATTTGTTCTTCAGCAGATTTAGAGAAATGATCCATTGCTCTGCAGTGAATGGGTGCCGTCAGAACGAGAGTCCAAACAGCTGATAAAAACATCACAATAATCCACTTTACTCCAGTCCATCAGTTAACATCTTGTAAGGTGAAAAGTAACATGTTTGTCTACAAACCATTGTTTCCGGCTAAAATAGGAGTCCTCTATCCATAATATTCTTTTCTTCAGTGAAAGAGTTGTTTTATTAAGAAAAATGCACCATTTACAAGCCAAAACTGATATCTTGATGGATTTTGATGTGAGAAGACAGAAGAGATGGTTTAAAGTAAAAATAACTTAACGATGGATTTGTTTCTTACAACCATGCAGCTTTTGCTTTCACAACAAATTAACTGATGAACTGGAGTGCTGTGGATTATTGTGATGTTTTTATCAGCTGTTTGGACTCTCATTCTGACGGCACCCATTCACTGCAGAGTATCCATTGGTGAGACACTGATGCAATGCTGCATTTCTCAAAATCTGATGAAGAGACAAACTCATCTACATCTTGGATGACCTGCAGGGTGAGGACATTTCCATTAAATTTAAATTTCTGAGTGAACTATTCCACTTTAGCTGTCATATGTCTATAAATAAACTCAAATCTGTACTTGCACCAAGTGAAGCGATGCAGTATTAACTTGTAGCACCTCTGCTGTCCTTCAGATCTAAAGATGAAGTGTTGCCACTAGTGTCTAGTCGTAAGTGCTGACTTTACACACAAAGCAAGAGTTTTATTATTTAGATTATGAATCAATCTTTAAAAGGGGGTAAACTCTCTCTCTGATGCATTTCTCCTCAAGCTAATTTCAGTCAGGACGAGATCGGGCAGCCCATCATGGACGTGGTGCTGGAAGCTGGCGATCTGCTGTATTTTCCTCGTGGCTTCATTCATCAGGGCGACTGTCTGCCTGACGCTCACTCCATGCACATCACCGTCTCCTCCTTCCAGAGGAACAGCTGGGGAGATCTGCTCCTCAAAGTACGACCTTCACTTCATCCAAAAGCATCGTGTCAAATGCAGCGTGATTTACTTATTGTATTACATTCATTTATGGATGTCTTTGATTTGTAGTTGATGCCAGCCGCTCTGGAGACCGCGATGGAGGAAGACGTTGAGTTCAGGAAGGGACTGCCGCTTGATTACCTTCAGTTCATGGGAGTCCAGAACTCTGAGAAGGTCCTTGTGTTTCTACTCTGTTAATATACAAGCTCTGTTCTGTTTGTTCCTGACCCGTACTGACACAGAAATCACTTGTGCGTGTGAACAGGAAGACCCACGGAGAGACAAATTCATTGCACACGTGGAGGGCCTGGTGAAGAAACTGGTCAGTTTTGCGCCGGTCGATGCTGCTGTGGATCAGAAAGCCAGAGACTTCCTGCACGACTGTCTTCCTCCGCTGCTGAGCGCTGGTGAGTCACGCCACACACAGCTGAAGGTCAGGTCAGGTGGGGGTTTCACATTAAAATATCCTCTTTGAAAGGTCAGACATATAACTTCTGTTGAAACCAATTCTGTGTTTCAGAAAATATATGTCTGGTAAATGTCTCGATATATTCCAGTTTTACAGAAATAACATGGTTCAAGTATTTGTGTCGGATCAGATATAGCAGTAATACGATATCTGTTTTATACTGTGTGTTAAACTGATTAACATGGAAGCTTGTTTTTAGCAAACAAAAAAGGTAATTGTAATATCTTGCTATTCTGACTTTTTTTTTGTCAGTTTACATCCACACAATTTACTTTTTTTTGAATTAAAAAGTTTCTTGTTTCTCGTTTATTTCCCGTTATTCTGACTTTCAAAAATTTCTGTTTACATCTCACAATTATGACTTTATTAAAAAAAAATCATGTTTCTCATTTATTTCTCGTATTTCTGACTTTTAGAATTTTCAATTTACTTCTCACAATTATTACTTTTTATTTCAAAATTTTATTTCAAATTATTTTTTCTCATTTATTTCTCCTAACTCGGACTCAGAATTTTTAGTTTAAATCTTGCAATTTTCTCTACGTTTTTAGTTGCAATTATTTTATTATAGTTTACATCTCACAATTATGACTTTATTTAACTTTTTTTCATGTTTCTCGTTTATTTCTCGTATCTCTAACTTTCAGAATTTTTTGTTTATATATCACAATTATGACTTATTTTAAAAAACTTTTTTTTAATGTTTCTCATATATTTCTCGTATTTCTGACTTTTAGAATAATCTCACAATTATCACTTATTTCAAAATGTTATTGCAAATTATTTTTTCTCATTTATTTCTCCTAATTCTGACTGAAATTTTTTGTTTAAATCTCGCAATTGACTTTTTTTCTCTAAATTTTTAGTTGCAATTATTTTATCGAAATTGTATCTTGCAATTATTATTATTGTTTTCTTTGTAATTCGGTTTACATCTTGCAATTCTGTAGTTGTTGTTTCTTCTACAGCACTGTATATTAATCCAGTTACCATTGAAGCTTGTTTCCGACATGGAATAAAACAAGTCTGACTTTTCTTCTGGCTTGTAAACTCACAATTCTGACTTTTCTTGTATCTCATAGCTTATATCAGAATTGTAAGAACTCAAACATTTTAAGGATAAAGTAAGGCATGTTATAATTACCTTCCATAGATTAAAGCTCTAACATTCATTCAATAAAATGTATGTGTGTGTGTGTGTGTGTGTTTTGTAGAGGAGAAGGCCAGCAGTGTGTACGGGGCTCCTGCTCGATGGGGACACGGTGAGGCCCTTGATGTGACTGTTCAGCTGAAGAGCCAAACCCAAATCAGACTCGTGCGGGCTGGAGCTGCACGGTAACAATACACACTGTTTTCTATAACAATTATCAGACTTGTCAATCTTATATTGCATAAATATACTGAATTTGCACTCTAAATGGAATGTTATAAGATAAAGTCTGTGCCACAAAGTAATATCTCGCTGTGAAGATACACATCCATTTGGTGGTATGCTAGAATAAAAAGAAAAATCGATTTGTTTTCATAGGTTGTGCGGTGATGGAGAAACAGTCTCTCTTTTCTACATTACTGATAACTCCAGAGTCTATCATAAAGAAGAGCCCAAGAGCATTGAGATGAAAGCGGAGGTAAATATGTACTCTCGTCTGAAATGACTGCAGCTTTTACTTTCTGTAAGCATTAATCAGGTTTTGTTTTTTACAGCACATTGATGCCATGGAGTTTCTGATTCATTCATATCCCAAGTTTGTTTCTGTGGCCAGTTTACCATGTGAGACAATGGAGGCTAAGGTACAGCACTTGTTTTATACTCAATGACTTAAGCCCTTAAGGACCTGTTTAAATTGCTTTTATGAATCTGATTTTGCAGATGTCTCTGGCTGAGCTGCTCTTTGAGAAGGGACTGATCCACACAGCTGAATAAAAACTGAAAAAAGAAAGAAAATGAGTTTCATATGCTTTTCTTTTCTGGCTACATCTTTTTTTGTCAACTTAAATTGAAGAGTATTTGTAACTTTTAGGTTTCTTTGTCTTGTTAAACAGTTGTGGAAAGTTTGATTTTAGTGTGTGGGAGGAAATGCATAAATATACAGAATTGCTGAGGTTAACCCATCCTTACATTTTTGGGAAGACAAACACTTCTGTAAAGTTGCAGTTTGATAAAAGAATGTGTTAAAACAGTTTAGTATTGGTGTCTTCTAATAATATATGCAACTGCATTCTAAAAAGTTATTGCTTTTGTAATTTATCTTAATAGACCATGTTATGTGAAATTATTCAAACAGATGATGCCGCAAAATCATATTAAATCAGGACATATTTGATATTTAATAACAGTCCAGTTTGGACTGGACCATCACTCATTTTTAATGTGCTGACTGTAAATAAAAACCACAAGGCATTACAGAATTAAATGCACAATTTATTGCACCAACATGCTCGTAATCAGAGATATGGTGGATGAACAGACAATATACACATTCTAGGCAGAGGGTCCAATAAATATCACTGCAGGAGTCTCACTTCCAGGTGTATTCCTCACCAGGCTTCAGTTCCCTGAAATCAGAAGTTACAGATTCAGAAATCATTCATTTACAAAGACGCACTCTGGTATTAAGACCGCTTTATAAGATATTATTGTGCCAGTATTCGGTAATGCAATATATCACGGTAATGAATATGCATGATACTGTTATCATGGGCACTTCTAAATACCATGAATAATTATAGATTACAAATTATTCCGAATTTGGAATGCATTTCAAGAATAATTTCCCCATCAACTGGTCAAAATGCACAACACTGCTGTATGCTGCTTAAAAGATGCATGCTCTGATGTAAACAAGCACGCATGAGAAGCACTTGAGAGACGCGCTGAATGAAAGCACATTCACTCTCTGACAGCAGATGGCGCTAAACAGCAGAAAATGCAGCCCCAACCCTGGAAACCCCATAAATAAATAAATAATGTGTTGTGCGTCACAGCGCCAAATACTTAAATATTTAGACTTAATAGGCTATTTATTTTTTCTCATTTTAATCTGGACTACAACATGCCCTAGATATTGTATGAAAGTGTTTTGATTCTTTATTGTTCATTCACACTTTACACTGGGGTTTCATTAATCAACATTAGTTAATTCATTAGTTAACATATTCTGCCAATGAAAAATTGTTCTGAACATTCATTAATCTTAGGTATTCCAATACTTAATAACACAATGTTAAAATCAAAATTTGCAGCCGTGTTATTTAATGAGCTACCATGAACTAAGACGTGTATTTTTTTTAACAAAGATTAATAACTTCTATAGCTATTGTGAATGTTAATGGTTAACTAATGAGGTCTTATTGTAAAGTGATACCGATTGGACTTTATAATTATTTTGCAATTTAATCTGTGTAAAATGTAAAAACAAATATATTTTTCCGTATTGCTTTATCTTATTTAAATGTCCAGTTACTTTTGTTATTAGGAAAAAAGTTATTTAACCTGTTATACTGTATTATGACCACTTTTTAAAAACTAAATTCCGTGAATGAGCAATGAATCGCAACATGAAAATGTGATATGGGCATATCCGTAGATATTATATACAGACCTGCTATACAAAGCACTCTTGTTCCTGAATGCTGTGAGTTTCTGGTCATTCCATCGGTCCAGATAAACCCCGATGACGAAACCCAGAGGGACCAGGATATTGACCCAGTGCTCACGAATCGCTGCTGCGAAGTTCACCATAATGCCTGTTATTCAATAGAAAAGGGACATAAGTTAACAACGGCTTCTGTCTACATGTTTGATGATCATACCATATGAATAAATGAATTGTTTTCAAACGTTTGACTCGTATTCTATACATGTCTCAGTATATACGTGTAGTGTATGAATGTGAGCATGATAAAAACTAATGAAATGCAGCATTCATTGATCTGTCTGCAAATATATGTCTATAAAAAATTAGTCTATCCTTATTCATATCTACTGACCTAACATCGAAACAGAAATGCCATGATGAAAGCAAATATAAATGTTTGTGTTGATGTGAAGGTGACTGTTCTGGGCCTGTATCCACACTATATGCTAGCTAGCGTCCTCACATAAACACATTTTAATTTGATTACTTCCACAGAAAACTCGTATAAACACTTAACCAAGTTTAATAGACCTACAATACGTTAGTTAATTAAATACATGTGAATTTAAAGTCATTTACCTTCCGGTAGTTTCCTCTGTGTGCTATTAGCACAGTAGCATTAGCTGGAAGAGCTAGAGGGCTTTGGCCTGTACCAACTATCAACGAGACCGTTTGAAGGGAGTTGCTCCAATTTTCCTTTCCGCTACATTGAAACGTTTCTCTTTGAATACAATTTTGATACATGCTATATAAAATAATAATACAAATAATTATTTGTATAAGGTTGCATATCATTTGGATGCTTTTGTGAATGGTTGAAAGGCTTAAGAATTATTTAATTATTAAATTAAAATTTTATTTTAGATCAAAACCCACATTTTAGACATATATTAAATTTAAATGTCCTACATGTATCTATTTAAAAAAAAAAAAAAAGCTATGTAACGTTTACGACCCCAATAATAACACGTATTATGAGACTTTTATTATAATTTGTGAGCGCCCCTCCGCCGCTGTGAGTGGTAGAGTCTAGTGACGTCAACAGCGGGAGTAATGGCTGCTGCTCTCACGCCGCCGAGCTGATAGATAACTACGAATTTAAGATGATTTTTCAGCGATTTTCATCATTAATTATTGACCAAACCTCCTGAGATCAAAAGTGAGATAACGACATACGGGTACGCACGTGTTTATGTCCATACATCAATTCAGTTTTAAAGAAAATCTCCTCATTGGTTTGGCTTCTGTGTGTTTTCATTGAGTTCAGATTCAGTTTAAATGTCAGATTAATTAGAAAGTTGAGAAACTTTATCATGGATGAATGTTTATGAATATTAATTAATTCTGTGGTTATAGAACTTACAGTTCTGTTCATTACATACTGCTCTGTTATTTTGATGCACCTTTATTAGCATTGTATCACAATTAGATACTATTTCTATAGCATTTGGATAAATGTAATAAAATATCATGATTATGGTAACGCATTTTTTCTATATTCTTAATACTTAAAAGAATACCCTATGTTACCATGGTTTTACGGATATTTATAAAGCTATTTTAATACTGAATGATTGATTTTGATATCTAAATGCTAGGTTATGAATGTCTTCTTTAAAGAATACCATCAATACCATGTCAAAGCACATGTCCAAAAACATGGCACTTTTTTAGTACACGATTTTTCACTCGGACTATTATGCAAGCAAATGCTCAGGACTGAATGCAAGTTGTTTACTGATGATCTTTTGTGTGCATCAGACGGCAGAATGACGTCCATCATCAAGCTGACGGCTCTTTCCGGAGTGCAGGAGGAATCTGCTCTGTGTTACCTGTTACAGGTGGATGAGTTCCGCTTCCTGCTGGACTGTGGCTGGGATGAGAGTTTCTCCATGGACATCATAGACTCCCTGAAACGGTACGATCCTTGGACGGTGAGGTGGTGCTATTGAGATCATTTCCTGTATGTGATGTGTATTTCCTGTCTTGTCAGGTATGTGCATCAGGTGGACGCAGTGCTGCTCTCTCACCCGGATCCTCTGCATCTGGGCGCTTTACCGTACGCTGTGGGCAAATTGGGGCTCAACTGCACCATCTACGCCACCATCCCCGTCTACAAGATGGGTCAGATGTTCATGTACGATCTCTATCAGGTGAGAAAGACTGGCTCAAAAGAAGCACTGATTATCAATAGCTCGAAAATCTGAAGTATGTTTCTTAATTGTGTCAAATTAGTCATTTATGGAAAAGGGAAAGGCTTAACAGTTTATATGATGAAAGCCACATAAAACTCAAACAAAAATGAACATTCACATATAAATGAATAATCAACACAAACATAATTCCTATTCAAACCATTATCATGTTATAATTATTAAAAAAAAACTAAAAATAGTGTTTATTTTAAATTAATAATCAAAACATTATATATTAAAAAAAACTTTTTTTATTTTCAGTCCAAAATTCAGAAGTACAATTTGAGATTGTTTAAATATGAAAATAACCACACACAAAAAAAGAAATAATGATTGTTTCTGAGCAATTGAGTTTCAATAAAAAAAAAAATTATAAATAAAATAAATAAATAAAAAAAATTTTGCAAAAGAAAATGAACCCATTTATAGGATCAGTAAAAAAAAGTATTTTCTTCAAAAACAAGCACATTTTCCCCAAAACTATCTATTACTATAACATTTTCTGCTTCACTATTGTAAAAATTTAAATCAGCGTAGAAGCAATACAAGAAATATTCTATATTAGTAGAATTTTTTTCACATTACAGTAATGATAAAGCATTTTTTTTCAGAATGACAATTTAGGGGCCAAAATATACTTGATTATCATGAAAATACAGTCAGATTTAATAGATTTAAATGGAACATGATTCCCCATCCCCAAACATTTTTTAGTGATGGTGTGCAGTAATGACTGTGTTCTTTATTAAATTATTTCAATTTTGCAAAGATCTATGATGCATCATAGACTTGAATTGTTAGTTGAACTTAAAATCCCCATGTTTTGAAGTGTTCAGTACTTCTCACTCTGAGGCAGTGCTGAAATATGAATGCCTTCGTCTTATGTGATCTCATAGTCTCGACACAACACTGAAGATTTCACTCTGTTCACGCTGGATGACGTCGATTCAGCTTTTGACAAAATCCAGCAGCTGAAATACTCTCAGATCGTCAACCTGAAAGGTGAGAAGACACTTCTTCATTCACATGTGCAGAAAGAGAAAACCCAATCAGTAATATCTTTAAAAATACAAAATAAAGATAATGTGTCCTTTTGGACATCTTGGAAGTTACTCATAATTTATTAACGAACAGGAAAAGGTCACGGGTTGTCCATCACCCCACTTCCTGCGGGTCACATGATCGGTGGCACTATCTGGAAAATAGTGAAGGATGGAGAGGAAGAGATCATCTATGCTGTGGATTTCAACCACAAGAGGGAGATGTAAGTATGAAAGAAATCACCCAGAGATAAAATGAATAATGTATCATTTTGTACCCCGGAATTAATTGTTAGGGAAAATTTCTGCCCTTTATGAGGTCTTTTTTTTTCTTGCTATGTATTTTCAAAGACTATGAATACCATTTCCTCAAATAATGAGAAATAGTATTATTTATTAAATAATAAAACAAATTAATTAATGTTAAATTCAAAACAATTATGGCAGTTAATCAAATATCAAACCAACATCACTTGCATCATATATATATATATATATATATATATATATATCAAAAATTATTATTTGAGATATGAAAAAATCACATATACATTAACATTCAAAACAATCATGAATGTAATTGTTAATTAATTAATTATTTTAAGAATAGATACAAAAGCATAATTTAATTATTTGTATTAGGAAAAAATTCTATTGATATTATGTTTTGAATATTCCTTTCATTATATTCTCAAATAATGTTATAAGTAGTAATTAAAATCGTTCAGTTCTATTGAATATTTATTATGAATATTACTAAGTTCTCTTTAATAATGCTAATAAATGACTATTAATTAAAAACCAAACTACTATCAGATACATACATGTAGTTTTAATAAAGTGAAACTAACAATATTTGGCATTTTTGCCACTTTATTTACCATTCTTGTCCAAATTCTTGTTGATTTCTGATCTCAGCGTAAAGTAAAAGGTTTTATTTGATAATGTGTCCGATCAGTCATCTGAACGGCTGCTCGCTGGAGAACATCAGCAGACCGTCTCTCCTCATCACAGACTCCTTCAATGCCTCGTATGTTCAGCCTCGCAGGAAACAGCGTGACGAGCAGCTGCTCAGTAAGTTCAGACTCCACCAGCAGTTCACCCAAACGATTTATCATCATGTATGTGCTGCAATGAAGCGTGACGTTCCCCTCTCTCTTCCAGCCAATGTGATGGAGACGCTCCGAGGCGACGGGAACGTGCTGATCGCTGTGGACACGGCGGGACGAGTGCTGGAACTGGCTCAGCTCCTGGATCAGATCTGGAGGACCAAAGATGCAGGATTGGGCGTTTACTCGCTCGCCCTGCTCAACAACGTCAGCTACAACGTGGTGGAGTTCTCAAAGTCCCAGGTCTCGCTGTCACGCTCAGATCCTTCAAAAATGTTCTTTGTGTGCTCTACTATAATGTAATCGTTTTAAAGCGAGCTGGCGTTATGCAGCATGTCACTCGCTTTGCAAAAACCAAACAAGCAGTGTGTGCTCTCACTGCATGATAGTCTGTGCTGGTTTAATATGTCTCGAAATTCACGATATGCAGGGACTTTTTCCTGCATGAGTTTTGTTTTATATTTGTATCAAATGATAAAGTTAAGCAATATCATTTGAGCGAGAGTGCGGTCTTTTCTTAATATTAGCATGATTGTTAGCAAATGTTACATTGATTTTGACAATATTTTATTCCAGTTTATCCCTTTTCTCTCAAATGTGAGTTATAAACTTGATGTTCTGACTTTTTTTCCTTTCTGAATTGGAGTTAGAATATCGAAATAGCCTTTTTTTTTGTAAAGAATTCCGAAAATATTTGTCAGAACTGTAAATAATTCCAAATTTTTCACACAACTGTAAAGAATTCTGACTTTTTTTCCTCGGAATTGTGACGAATTCTAATTGTGTTTTGTTTTTCAGAATGTTAATGTGTTATTAACTACAAAATTAGAAGTCATAATTACTTAGTTTTTTTTTTTTTTATGGCTCTTGTGTCCCCAAACAATCCATGCGGAAATGATTCATCATTTCAAACAAATGAGTTTAAATGAATGATTCAGTGACTGACTGGATCAATTGTTTAATGAAATGTCTTAATAACATCTATATTATTTTTTAAATCTCTACAGTTTTCGCATGTGATACAAGAACTGTGTCAGAAATCAGAAGGTTTCTTGTGTTTCCTCACAGGTGGAGTGGATGAGCGATAAACTGATGCGATGCTTCGAGGACAAGAGGAACAACCCTTTCCAGTTTCGGCACCTGTCTCTCTGTCACAGTCTGTCTGATCTGGCCCGTGTGCCCAGCCCGAAGGTGGTTCTGTGCAGTCAGCCCGACCTGGAGTCCGGCTTCTCACGGGAGCTCTTCATACAGTGGTGTCAGGACGCCAAGAACTCCGTCATCCTCACCTACAGAACCACACCGGGAACGCTGGCCCGCTACCTCATAGACACCCCGGGGGAGAAGAGGATTGAGCTGGAGGTGAGGCCTTTACGACAAGGAATTGAATATGAAGATAGGACAAAATAAACTTTTTTTTTAGCAACATTATGAAAGTGAATAGAAGGCACAGAGTTTCAGTATATCGGATCCGTGCAGTCAGTCTTAAAGTGACAGCAGCCTAATATAAATCAAATAAAATAAGAAAAATAGCTATATCCAGATTGTGAAAAAAAATCATACTGTGAAGTAAGGTTTTGAATAAAAATATAACAAAATAAACTATTGTAGGAAAAAGTTTGAAATTAGCTGAAAAGATGCTTTTACGATCAGAATATTCGTAGATATTAATGGAGGTGTATCACATCAGAAAACAACGTTAGCATTCATTCATTGTAGCTTTTTTTTTTTTTTTTTTTTTTTTTTGCAAAAATACTCAATGTTACAGGATGTGAGTCATGTTTATTGTTGAGACTGTGTGGTCCTATTAGAAGACAATGTCATTATTCATAAGAACTTATTTACCAAAAAACTAAATTGGATAAACTGTTTTGCTCTTTACATCACTCAGACAAATCTCTGAACATCAAAGATTTGATCCCACAAATTGAGATTAGTTTTCCTCTATAGCTCTTTTTCAAGCAATTTTTGTGTAATAAAAATTCATCGGATGGCCAGTGATTTTGAAGATTTCGTGTTTTTTTTTCTGTTTCTTTAATTCATCCAGATAAGAAAACGGTGCCGACTGGAAGGACGAGAACTAGAGGAATACATGGAGAAAGAGAAAATGAAGAAAGAGGCTGCCAAAAAACTGGAGCAGACGAAAGAGTGAGTAGAAATGTGTTTGAGACTAAAATACTGTCTGAATGAAAAGCCAGAATACACTGCTGATCAAACCAAGACTTTCTGATGCCATTTATTAAGGGTAGAGAGGGGAATTTTCTACAAATATTCAAAAGACAGATCTTCACTGAAAACAAAGAATCAATAAAAAAAAAAAGCATTTTTATAAATACTTTAAGAATCATTCATGCAATTTAATTCATTGTTATTCATCATTTTGCTGTCTGTTTCAAGAAGTGCTAATATCTGTTCACATTTGTGCTCTCTAATGAACCAAACTCAGACCCAAAACAAGAATAAATGATTGAAAAATCAGTTCGTTCTCTTTTACATTATAGAAAGCCATTCAAAAGTCTCTTCTGTTTGCCAAAGCTGCATTTATTTGATCACAAATACGGCAAAACGAGTGTAATATTCTTACAAAACAGTTATTTAAAATTCTGTTAGTTTAAAATGTAATTTATTGCTGTGATCAAAGCTGAATTCCTCCAGTCTTTAGAGTCACATGATCTTCAGAAATCACTCTAATATGATGATTTACTTTTTAGTATCAATGTTGAAAACTGTTGAGCTGCTTCACATTTTGTGTGAAAAATGTATCACATTTTCAACATTTGTAACATTATAAAAGTCTTTACTGTCACTTTTTTAATTTAGTGCATCCTTGTTGAATAAAAGTTAAAAACTAAATTTACTGATCTCAAACCTTTGAACTTGGAACCCATTTTACTTATTTTAAAATATAACACTGAATTTTTACATATTATATTAAACAAATATATATATATATATATATATATATATATATATATATATATATATATATATATATATATATATATATATATATATATATATATATATATATATATATATATTATGATACACAATACAATTCATGATTGAAAAAATATATGTAAAATGATATCTCTATTGTCTTGTCTGGTGATATGCTTTTTTTTGTTTTTTTTGTTAAAGCAGTAATTTAATGTTTTTGCAGTTTTGACCTACATTAATTAAGAGACTTTATGTGTCCCTGGAACAAAAAAGCAGTCTTAAGTCTCTGGGGGTGTATTTTTAGCAATAGCCAAAAAACTTTGTATGGGTCAAAATTATCGATTTTTTTTTATGCCAAAATTATAAGGATATTAACTAAAGATCATCATCCATGATGATATTTTGTCAATTTCATATTGTTATTATATCAAAACTTCATTTTTGATTAGTAATATGCATTGCTAAAAAATAATTTAGACAACTTTAAAGTTGATTGTTCTCAATATTTTGATTTTTTTTTTTTTTTCGCACCCTCAGATTCCAAATTTCGAAAAATTATTGTCCTATCCTAACAAGCCATAGATACATCAATGGAAAGCTGAATTATTACGTTTTCAGATGATGCAAAAATCTCAATTTTGGAAAACTGACCCTTATGACTGGTTTTGTGGTCGAAGGTCACATATGAGACAATATATCAGACCAAAGGTCAACCAAAGGTCATCAGTCAAAAAGGTGCTAAAAACACCTAAAATATACTCTTCACTTTATACAGTAATATTCATGCTAAACTAAAGATATTGAGGAAAAAGCACTGTTTATATGTTCTGTTGTCATTTCTTCACTTTTATGCAGCACTTTAGTTGTTTATGGTTTAATAATGCCATCACTATTATTAGATCAGCTCTGAATCCTAACCTTACCTGAGGTTTAATAAGAGCGCTGTGTGTTGATCAGGGTGGACATGGACTCGAGCGATGAGAGCGATATAGACGATGATCTGGAGCAGCCGGCGGTGGTGAAAACCAAACATCACGACCTGATGATGAAGGGCGAGGGCGGGAGGAAGGGCAGCTTCTTCAAACAGGCCAAAAAGTCCTACCCTATGTTCCCTACACACGAGGAGCGACTCAAATGGGACGAGTACGGCGAAATCATCAGGTGAGTTATTTCCCTTCAGATGCTTATACAGTACCATGGGATTTATGGGTTTGTGCTGCTGTGTTGTGTACCTTCATGTTCTGTGTTTGCTCTAACCACAGGCCCGAGGAGTTTCTGGTTCCTGAGCTCCAGGCCACAGAAGAGGAGAAGAGCAAGCTGGAGTCTGGACTGACTAACGGAGAGGAGCCGATGGAGCAGGACCTGTCCGACGTCCCCACCAAATGTACCAGCGTCACACAAGCGCTAGACATCAGGTGATCATTCATTTCATCAGCAGTCTGACTCTTATTACTGTTTACCGTATTTTCTGGACTATAGGTCGCACTTTTTTTCATAGTTTGGCTGGTCCTGCGACTTATAGTCAGGTGCGACTTATTTATCAAAATTAATTTGACATGAACCGAGAGAAATAAACCAAGAAAAATGAACCAATAGAAAACATTACCGTCTACAGCCACGAGAGGGCGCACTGAAAACATAGAGCGCCCTCTCGTGGCTGTAGACGGTAATGTTTTCTCTTGGTTCTTGGTTCTAAATAAATGCTACTTATAGTCCATTTTGACTTATATATGTTTTTTTTTTCCTCGTCATGACATATTTTTGGACTGATGCGAATTATACCCTACATTGAATTAATTTTAATAGAAAGGATTGTATTAAAACCTCAGCAGTGTTTTTTATTTTATTAGAATTTATCATATTAGAAAATTCTACACACACACAATTTTTTTACATATAATATCTGTTGAAATATAGAGGATTCATATATATAAACACATTTTTTTTTTGAAAATAGAAAAAAAAAATATATTATAAATTATAAAATTATATTATCGATTTTTATTTTTGTAATAAATAGTATCACATTTATGAGATATCACAATATTCATGATTTATTCTATACATTTAAAAAATAATTTTTTAAAGCTAATATCAAATTTGTGCACTATAGCAATCTTCAGGAATTCTATTGTAAACAAATTCTACTGTAAAACATATTAATTTAGAAATTGCTAGTAAATTCACAATTACAAAGAAACAGGAAGTAACACATTACATTTTAAATAAGAAAGACTAAAATGGTATTTTCTTGTAAAATATTCTCCAAATAAATAACTTCATAAAATATTTTTACGGTGTATATATAACTACTGTTTTTATTTTTATTTATTTATTTATTATTGTTTTTTTTTTTTACAAAATGCTAAAGTTAGAATAAAAGTATTAAACACTTTGAAAATATTAAAACCAGTGTTAAATGTTATTAAAAAGCAGTGTTGAGGATGTCATCCCTTTATATAATTTTTTTTTGTTTTGTTTTTTGTTATTATTATTATTTTTTTTTTTTTACGTTGTATTGTTTGTTCGCACTTTCATGGCAGTCATTGATTCATCTGTTGTGTCCCTCAGAGCTCGAGTCATGTACATCGATTACGAGGGCCGTTCTGACGGCGACTCTATTAAAAAGATCATAAACCAGATGAAACCCAGACAGCTGATCATCGTTCACGGGCCGCCGGAGGCCAGCCAGGACCTGGCCGAGTCCTGCAAGGCCTTCAGCGGCAAAGACATCAAAGTTTACACGCCAAAATTGCAGGAGACCGTGGATGCCACCAGCGAGACCCACATTTACCAGGTAATAACTCTCTCTGTCACACAGAAAACTGACATTTCAACAACTTTGTGAAATGCCAACTGAGGTCATATAAATAAGCATATTTTAGTGCTCTCAAACGCACATAGTATGGCATGCTAAATCCCATCTTGCTGCTTCATGTATAGATATTAAGATAAGGAATTGTTCGCTTAAGGTTCTGGGAGTTTTGAGTTGTGGATGTTTCAAAATAGCATCATTTATCATGATGTCATTTTAACTTTGACATTGCAAAGTGTGCAGTCTTCGGAGATGCTCACAGATTGATGGAGCTGTAAATGTCGCTGCAGGTCAGACTGAAGGACTCGTTGGTCAGTTCGCTGCAGTTCTGTAAAGCCAAAGACACGGAGCTGGCGTGGATCGATGGCGTCCTGGACATGCGGGTGGAGAAAGTGGACACGGGTGTCATCGCAGAGATGGGAGATGCCAAAGAGGAGACGGAGGACGGAGAGCCAGCCATGGATGTCACGCCGGACCTTACGACTGAGCCCAGCGCCGCGGCTAACCAGCGGGCCATCAAGACTCTGTTTGGAGAGGACGAGCGGGAGATTTCGGAGGAGAGCGACGTCATTCCCACACTGGAGCCGCTGCCTGCTAATGAGGTGAGAGACACAGCAAATACAGCACAAACTACACCTTTAACCTGCGCTGCTCAAGTTCTGTTTCGTTTAACTAGATGATGTGCAAGCAAACAATTACTACGTGCTATATAGACATCCTTTAATAATAAATAAGTCAAAATATAAATTTCAAAAGATTTCCAAACTAAATACAAAAGTGAAAACAAGAAATATTACATTTAAATCTAATTCAGAATATATATATATATATATATATATATATATATATATATATATATATATATATATATATATATATTATATATATTATATATATCAGAATAATATATTTTACATTTTTTATATTTTACAATTTAATATTTACTATATATGTATGTGTGTATATGTGTGTATATATATATATATATATATATATATATATAATATATATAAAATTATCACTTTAATGTAATTTTATGACAGTCTAAAATTACATTAGAGGCAACAGTTCTCCTTTTCACTTAATTTTATTTTATGTGATAAAATAAATACTAATTGATGTTATTTGATTAGATGTAATGACAAATAAAAAATAGCAAATAATAACAAAAACAATTTTATTACTAAAATTACTAAGGCTTTAAAATTAAAGTGAAAACAGAAAATCTTATTTAAAAAATATCAGTTGCACAAGGCAACATTTCTAATTTTCATTAATTTAATTTGAAGTAATAAAATAATTAAAACTAAGTAAAGACTAATAAATAAAGTAATAGCTACTGTATTGACACATTTAAAAAATTATAATAATAGTAATGAAAAAAAAATCTAAAACTTTAACACAAATAAAAATGAAAACATAGAATATAATTATAATATGTAATTCAAAAGATCAGCAAAAACTATAAGCTTAAACTTTATTTCAGTATATCTCATTGTTAGGTTTGAATTGAATTATCATAACTAAAACTAAACAAACGTAGTAAAATTAATAATACTATGTAGACATATTGTGGAGTAAATATAATATTTAATAATATTTATATATAAATATATAAAAAGTTACAAAACGCAACAAAATTTTTTTTTGCTTAAAGTTGAAGTTATAAAGTATAGTTTAATAAAATTACAACTATAAATAAACTTAACACAACAAAATTGCTAAAACTTTTTAATTAAAGTGAAAACGCAAAATATTAAAATAAAATCTAAATTGAAGTATTAACCAAAAGAGAGTGCAAGAGAGCTGAGGAAAATAAATGTGAGGAGAACAGATTTAATGAGGATGCAATGATCTCATGATGAAGGTTGAAATCTAGCTCTGTATTATACAGCTGATCACCAGAGGAAAGACGTTTTAAATAGAAACATCTCCTGGGGGTTTGTGGGAATAACACGTGTTCTCCTCAGGTCCCAGGTCATCAGTCTGTGTTCATCAACGAGCCTCGTCTGTCAGACTTTAAGCAGGTTCTGCTGCGTGAAGGGATCCAGGCCGAGTTTGTGGGCGGAGTTCTGGTGTGTAATAATCTGGTGGCTGTCAGGAGGGTGAGTGGAAGCACATCACACCACATAATATGCAAATCACCTCTTATGAATATTTGATTAGTGGCCGGCTGTACAATCTTAATGTGTGTTCTTAATGTGTTTTGCAAAAAGCCAAATTAAGGTTTCCGACGATTTGGGACATTGCCTTTAAAAATACGCTTATGCAGCGATCTGTACATATTTTTTAATTGAAAAATAAAGCATAAATTAATATAGCAATGCTTCTGTTCATTGACAGTCTTGTTAACCCGTCAACACAAGCACAAACAAACAATTTTTTCTACTGTATCCCACAATGCAGTGCTTCTTGAGTTTCCAGTTTGACAAATGAACTGAAAGCAATATCAACCATTGTATTTTTTTAATTCAAATCATTACACAGTTTTTGGCGTAAATTTGGATCAAAAATACTTGTGAATTTTTGAGAAAACTGGATGTCACTTGCAGAATGAAACTTGTAGTTTAATGATGTCATATGAATATCAATTAAGAAAAATGTAACCATCTATAATGTGTACAATTTTGGATGTTTTAACAAAATAGGAGTATATATATATATGTTTATTGCACATGAACTTGATAAAAACTAAATGTTTTGTTGTAATATATATGCAACAATAAATAAAAATATATTGCATACAATGATTAAAAAGGTAATTTGTCTGAACATTATTTCCAAAATAAAAGTAGACTACATTTAATTATTTAATTATTTACTTTAAATGCAGCCAAATATTTTTGTGCCGTCACATAAATCATTTTATTTTATTTTTTATTTAAATGAATCATGATGGTCTTACTCTATCATGTGGAGTACTGCATTTGGTACTTGCTACCTTATATCTTTACTCTCTCTTTTCATGGCTTTGGAAAACTTGTCTCGGATGTTTCACTGAATTTTGTCTGATTTTGTTCCAAATGACATCATATCAGTTTGTTCTTCGATTTTGTTTGAATTATACCAGGGCCTGTATATTGCCCACCTCCAGTATATCATATATATATATATATCTATCAGGAACCCCCCACGATATGACTAGTTAGCCGGACTTTTTATAAAACCAGTGGCAAGTGTTAAAATCATCTTGATATTACAGCGTTATGCTGTTTTGCTATGCAAGAACACATCCTGTATTTATTGCTCTTAACATGCATCTCTCTCTCTCTCTCTCTCTCTCTCTCTCTCTCTCTCTCTCTCTCTCTCTCTCATTTAGACGGAAGCGGGCCGCATCTGTCTGGAAGGCTGTCATTGTGATGATTACTACAGGATTCGTGAGCTGTTGTATCAGCAGTATGCTGTAGTTTAACAGATCTCAATCAGCTCAAGCCCCTCCTTTCATCTCCTTTCCTTTTACAGCTTTTGAGTTGTGTGTATTTTATTATTGTTTCCCCCCACGTTTACATGGCAGATGTTCTCTCTGAAAGGGACCCAGAAACAGAGCATCTGTCTGGACTGAAGACGAACAATGCTTTTGTTCCAAACTGCTGGATACAAACAATCGTTTAAGCCTTTTTTACCCCTTATTTTTCTCAGATAAACTTCAGTTTTCGTAATGAAACATTGTGTCAGTGTCAATTTTTAAAAAAATTTACAGTAATTATTTTCAGTTCTGTTATAGAAAATAACTTGGGCTTGTTCAGAATAGCATACTACTATCTGCAGTGTATAGTATGTATTCTGTGCATAGTGCATGCAAATTTCTGTATGCATGGAAATACATACTACATTTGATGAAATGTGCATTATGCATCAGAACTTAATAGTTTGAAAGCTTGTTTAGGCAATGGGATAAAAAAAATAGCATTATTTTAAGTGATGTCCAGATCTGTGCTAATTGACATTTATTATAGTATAGAAGCTATTCTGCCTTATTATGTGATAAACAGTGTATGAAGTATATAAACAAATAATTATTATTTGTTATTGTCCAGCATTTATAGATTTCTAAGCCAATTAAAAGCTAGAAATTAGAGAAAAATTAAAGTTGCCTATACTATCAGTCAGAAGTTTTTGAACAGTAAGCTTGTTAATGTTTTTTTTTTTAAAGAAGTCCCTTCTGTTCACCAAGCCTGCATTTATTTGATCCAAAGTACAGCAAAACAGTAAGATTTTGAAATATTTTTAATAGCCTATTTAAAATAGCTGTTTTATATTTTAATATATATCAAAATGTAATTTATTGAACATCTGTTTTTCTCTCTTCTTTATCCTTTTTTTTATGTATTATAGAAGTATCGGATCAGGAATCGGTATCGGCAGATACTCAAAATCAATTGGGACATCCCTAGTTATTGTCTTTCACAATTCCGATATTTTTTCAGATGTTTTTTTTTCTAGATAATTGCAAATTTGATCAGAGTTTTAAATTTATATCTCAATTTGAACTTTTTTTTTTCTCAGAATTGCAAGTTTATATTGCGCATTTCTGAGTTTATATCATGCAATCATATTTGTTCACCGTTTACATTGCGTAATACTGATTTATATCATAGAATTGTACAAAAAAATTATTTGAGATAAAAAGTCATAATTACTGTATCCCATGGAGAAAACGATCTTGTATAATGAGTAAAATATCCCACAATGCAATGTTCTTGAGTTTACCTTCCCATTTAAGTTTGGAGAATGCTCAAGAAGTTATAGCATCTATTATATTCGTAACTTTTTGGAGTTTTCAGTTTAAACAAGTGCAAAATAACTATTTGTAGTACTAGTTGACTAGATGCTGCAATAACATGAGGTCATTTGATGACAAATGTTTATCTTTATGCATGCCATTTTACATGGTTTTAAAAAATATATTAATGTATACTGCACATAATGCCACATGCTAGTATTTCATTCTGAACATTTTCTCCTGCTCTGCATTTATTAACTGTGTTTATTTGCCTAGAAATCTAACCTGTGACCTTTAACACTCAACCCTATGAGGATGCTATGATAACAATAGTTCTAAAAGACACCATAAATAATTGTTATTCTCATAAGAACTGCCATGTTGTCCTTCGTATAGTCTTTGATCTCGCGACTATTCCACCTCATGCTCTTTCCTTGACCTAAATAACTGATCCAGGGTCAAAGCTTCCTGCGATTTTCATAAATATTTCCAGCACGCTGATCCTGGGTCAGTTCTTTGAATACACAATCTGCCAGCACAGCAAACATTATTGCCCAGATAGGTTTATTCTCATCTCTATACAAAACATCCAGCATTCATATAGGATTAGTCAGTTCTTTTGTCAAAGTTTTTTCTGCTTAATATTTGAAAATAACTTTTAAGGCCCTTGCTGTATGGAAAGATAACGATAATGGCATTAAGAAATAGCCACAAATATTACAGTATTGGTTAAAATAATAGCACAGAATCCTTTAAACCCTATCTGTATTTAGAAGAGTTTCTCCTGAATAAATAAATAATAATAAAAAAATTATCTTCCACCAAGCTCCAGCTCGTTATAGTTGACCGGGCATCTGTTGAACCTAGGATCGTCTGTCAGACTCCCAGATAGTGAAGTGTGACCCATCTGGTCTGAGAAGAGGCTTCCACTGACCCACGGTCCTCCTGCTCGAGATTTACTGTACACCATCCTGACTGACACTTGGCATAGTGATCTCCGTCCATAAAGCTATGAAAATGGAGCACCTTACAGGCCCTTTCTGTGCTGAAATTAAGTCTTAAGGTGGAAGTCCGCAATTAATTTTGGTAATAATAATAATTTCCAATGCACCGTAGGTCTTAGATTTGAGTACTCTGCACTTTTTATCATAGTAGCAGCACTTTAATCTCTTATTGTTGAAATCGCAAAATTATGTGTAATTTTCACACTAGAACCCAGCTAATACTGAATGCTCTCAGAACATTAACATTCATAGAATTTTTCTTAAAGTCGTCTGGTCTTTAATGATTTTTGCAAAATGTTAACAAAAAAAATAAAAAAATTATACATAATTTTTTTGAACATTATCGTTTCAAAATGTTGACCTGACATTGAAAAGTTCAAATTGATAAACATTTGCCAGAACGTTATAAACATTGTTAATGGCACATTTTTTGGTTGGACATTCATTTAGGCTTTTTTAAGTGTTATTACTTAGTATTGTTTCAGAATGTTAAGATGACACTTAAAAGTAATTCCCATAATGCTTTGCAAAGCATTAGCACAAAAGAATTATCTATACAGGGTTCATCAAATGTTTAGTTGGATATTTGTCTAACCTTTGCACTCTAAAAAATGCTAATAACAGTCTTCTGACTAACAGTCTGTAAGTACGTTAACATTTTTAAAGAATTTGCCACTGATGACTCAATGGAAATAACATTTCCATCACACGCTTGAGGAATTCAGTCAATCACAATGTACTGGATAGCTGACCAATCAGAGCACACCTAGCTTTTCAGAAAGATGAGCTTTGTAAAAATCGATGCGTTTCAGCAGGCGGGGCATAGAGGAAAATCAGTAATGTATGTTATTTGGAAAATAATGTTTTTTTTTTTTTGTTTTTTTTTTTACCTTAAACCATGTAAACACATTGCTTTACACCGAATATACAATATAATATTATTTTAGCAACGTCATATGTCCTCTTTAAGCCTTGTAGAATGTTCCAGCGTTTTCTCTAACATTAGTATGAACAAAAAAATGGCTTATAAAACACTTTCAGAGAACATTGAGAAATAACTTGACAGGAACAATTTAGAACACATTTTTGTTAGTTGGGAAGAGAACCGCAGTTGAGTTGTACTGAGTGACAGTCTGTACTTTTTACTCTGTTGCATAATAATTTTATACTCTAGAGACATTTAAATGCAAACATTGTCCATCCTGGTGTTTTATGTCCCCCAGAGTAAGTCAACTCCAGTAATCCTCTCTGTGAAAGAGTTGAAGAGATTTAGAAAAGGCGAGCGCAATTCCTCGCTAAAGTGGAGCATGATTCCAAATCTACCTCTCTGCCTTTCATTATGATATGTGACAGGGACCGGCAGAAATGTCCATCAGCTAATCCTCTTAGTGTTCATAATGCTGACTCTGCTTAATGGACCTGACAGCTGAGCTGTAAGACCAGACCGGCCAGAAATGGTCCGTTGTGTTCCTGGAGGACCGTGTGATTCTGCCAAGTAAGACATGTTCCTGCATGGATCAACATCTTTTGCTGATCCTGGATCAACATACTATCCAACAATATAGACCTAACCCAGTCCCTTCCCCTAAACCTAACCCATAATTTATTCCTAAAATCAGAGGGAAATGATAGGTGATTAACAAGGGTGTAGAAGCATCTAACAATGATTGTAAGCCTAAAACCCATTTCTTGAAAACGTATCCCTCTGGTTGACTGTAATGTTGTTCCAGGATCAACAAGGATTCACTGCCACACCCAGTGCTTAAAATGTATATATTTATATCATTTTATGTAGTTAATCAATATCACACGAAGAGTGCCATTTCAGTTTTCCTCCAAAAAACAGCATGATTAAAATGTGATATTAAGTTACTACAAACAATAATTTAATTACAAATACAAAATGTTACAGAATAATGTAATATATGGATGAATAATAGCCTAAAGTACCTTTGTGCCAAAAGGGTTCTTTCTTGTCATTATAGAACCTTTTTAGCATAAAAGATTCTTTGGAGTTGAGTAAAGAACCCTATGGTTCTATATAGAACCCCAATGAACCCTTTTTTCTAAGAGTGTGTTGTTATAACGTTCACCTTGGAGATTGAAACTGTTTCTTTTTTGAGACCCCAGGAGCCCAAATTCAGACCCAGAACAAAAAAACCCACAGAAGAGGTGGGAGTTCAAAGGAGGAATCTTTATATTACCAAACTGCAGGGAGAGGAAGAGTAGATACAAGTCCAGATCTACAATCTGATGTGATCCGTCCACCTCAGAGAAATCCAGTGTTGAGCTGCTGCAAGAGCTTTTGAAGCACAGCAGCTGTGGTCAAAGAGTTCTCGTGTGTTCTGATTGGTGGATGATGACGATGAGTGGATAAAGACTAGAGCAATCAAATAGTCAGTATGTTTCGAAGTGGAAAGCAGTTCGGAATGGAAATATTGATATTTTATTTGTTAACATACTTTTCGTACCTTAAAATCAGTTAATGTTATGAAATTAGAGAACTAAGCCAATAGTAGCGCTGGCGGTGTCATTTGATTTGTCAGTTTGGGAGTTCAAAGCGTGTTAGCGAATCATTTGAGTAAGTTTGGGGATCGCGAATCATTTGAATTCGTTTGGGAGTTCGTATCGGGTTCGCGAATCATTTGAATTAGTTCAGTTGTTCGCAGTGGGTTCGCGAATCATTTGAGTTAGTTTGGGGATCGCGAATCATTTGAGTCAGTTCGGGAGTTTGGAGCGGGTTCGCGAATTTGAGTCAGTTCGGGAGTTCGGAGCGGGTCGCGAATCATTTGAGTCAGTTTGGGGATCGCGAAACATTTGAGTCAGTTCGGTTGTTCGTAATGGGTTCGCGAATCATTTGAGTCAGTTCAGGAGTACAAAGCGTGTTCGCGAAATATTTGAGTCAGTTTGGGGATCGCGAATCATTTGAATCAGTTCGGGAGTTCATAGCGGGATCGCGAATCATTTGAGTCAGTTCGGGAGTTCGGAGCGTTTCTTGAATCATTTGAGTCAGTTTGGGGTTCATAGCTGTATATGGATAGGCCTTTTTAACTAATTTAGTAGCTAGTTCTAATTACGTTTTCCACGCGTGTTTAGGTGTGATAGCCTATGTGTACTCGTATTTTTTGTTTTAATGATGTGCCTTTTAACAGTATCAAGTATATTAAAAAACTAAACAAATCGTGACTAAAAAATGCACGCATCTAGGCTAATGTAAAGTTACATTATGAAGTCATACTAGTGTGTGTGGCACGTGTGCATTTTGAGTGCGTTCTTTCACTGCATTATTCCGTATATTCAAATGCATTCATGAATGCTTGTGAATGATCACAAAATTCAAGATATGGGGGTTAGAAAATATGTATATTTATATCATTTTATGAAGTTAATCAATATCACACGAAGAGTGCCATTTCAGTTTTTCTCCAAAAATCAACATGATTAAAATGTGATATTAAGTTACTACAAACAATAATTTAATTCACACCTACAATCCCTGCCGGACTTGAGATTCGAACCCACAACCTTCGTGTTACAAGTCCAACTCTCTAACCATTAGGACATTACTGCCAGTGAATAACAAATATGAGGAGCTTATTCACAATGGTTTACAGATAATGTTCATAATAAATGATCTGTCAGCGATGACCTTTGATTGACAGCATTTAAACCCACCGTTTTTACTTTCTAGAATTTGGAGTCGTTTCTAAAAGCAGAGCATCCACCACAGTATTCATTTTTCTCAAACTGTGCAGACTTGTCTCTTTATCTTCAGTCGTGGTGCTCCTCGCAGCAGGTGGGTGAGATTGTTTTTCACCCACAGATGATCGAAGCTGTAGTTTGGAGCCAGCGAATAGCATCACTGCGTGTGGGATCTTTAATGGTGGACCATCTCAAAGCTCAAAGCTCCGTAGATTTGCCTACAATCCTCATCAAAACTCTGCAGTATATTGTAGTTTTGGGGACTGATAGGGTTTTGCATTCTCCTCTTGCAAAAGTCACATACTTCTGGTTGCTATGTAGTTGCTAATGTCTTCTGAGTGGATGCCTGCCTTTAGAAACTGTTTGAATGTTTGGATGCTTTGTGTTGGTCAGTGAGATTATCACTAATGATGTGTGAATGTGGGCAGCATTAGCTGCTAGTAAAGTCACGAATCAAACCCTGCGCTCCAGATTTTACCCACAGTCAGCAGAATCAAATCATGCTTGAAAACATTTTCCTCCTCCTTACAGCAAATCAGTGGGAATGTGGGTACATGGTGATATATATATATATATATATATATATATATATATATATATATATATATATATATATATATATATATATTTTTTTTTTTACCATTTAATAACACATTTTGGAAAACACATTTCTTTATTTTATTTTTAATTAACATTTATAAAGAAATTTGCATTATTGGATTTTATATATATACAATAAATGGCATGGTATTTTCCAAAAATGTAAATTATATATATATATAAAAAATACCATGCCATTTATTGTAGTGTATTGATGTGAAATAATAAATTAGCATTATTGTTTCCATTTTTGAAAAGTACCTTTTTTTAGTGCATTATCATTTGACAACAACATTTGCATAATTGTTCCCAATTTTGCAAAATACTTTTTATTATTATTTCCATTTAATAACAAATTTGCATTATTGGTCCCATTTTGACAATATATATATATTTTTATTGCCATTTATTAACAAATTTGCATTATTGTTTCTATTTTTTCTATTGTTTGTATACCCATTTTGGTGCATGGTATTGGCATGCACTTTCAGTTCAGTCCATTTTGTCATGCATATTTTCAGATACTAACCTGTTACAATCATAGTTGTTTAAATATGTGCAGTATAACCGCTGATAATATCCAGCATGTGCTTGAGTTGCAGATGATCGACTGAACGTTTGTTCCCGAGGTGATGGAGTTTGTAATATTCAGGAAAGTACAGAAATAGCTGTCAGTGTCTGCTGGAAGAAGAATGAAATATGCCCTGCTCAATCAGTATTATCCAACATGAGAACAGAGTGCTTTGTGGGTAAGGTGACACTGTCATTTTTCTGCAAGAGAGATGTGGCAGTGCAGATATTAGACAATATTCTATAAAGCTCCCTATGATTCTTGAATATTGTTAAAACCATAGTATTTACATTCACATGCACCACAAAAAATATAATAGTTAAAGTCACAATGGTTATTCCAACAACATTTTCAGCTGGTTAGAGAGGATTAATTTGGTTTTAATAACTATGCGCTCCCATAATGTAAAAGATACAATGGGTTTTGTGATTGTCCTCAAGGTGAATTTACTTTGAGTTCTTCTTCACTGAACGGCAGAGAGACACAAACAAGTCGTTTGTTACTGTCTTCATCATGATGATGCCGTCACTGCAGATTAAACAGGCTCTTTCTCTGAGTAATAACCTTTGTGGTTTGTCTTTGTCTGAGTAAAGGTTACCCTCTCAAACCACAGCGTTCCTAAACACAGCTGATTCTAGATGGCGAGTGGTTCAATGAATGCATTCTTCATTGGGCAAACAATATAGTATACAATATATAACACCTACAAATGAAACTTTCATATTTCACACATATATATATATGCTTTTAAATAACATTTATTATGCTTTAATGTTGCATTTTGTCATTTTGTAGCTTGACAAACAATACTTTATATTGGAAACAGCGGAATGGATGTTTTTCTAAATGTTTATTTCACAGAAGAAAGAAAGTTATAAACAGAAAGACATGAGGATGAGTAAAAGATGAGGTACCACTTTACATTAAGGTCCCATTAGAAAACTTTAGCTAACAATAAATAATGAGCAACACTTGTTATTCTTTTAGTCTTTTTTTTTTAGTGTTAAGAATATAGCTATCTATTTATTTAATCATGTTAGCTCAGGTCCATTAAATAATATCAAAATCCACAATGCTTTTATTTTATTAGTGTATTAGTATTCAGTTGCTCCAAAAAAAAAAAAACTTCCTCCATTCTTCCATCCGCGCTCGCGACCGCTCGCACCTCATGTTTGCGGCTGAATGTTCATAACTGATGGATGAATCCAATCCAGTGAAGAGAAAAGAAAACTAAAAGTAAAAACAAAAAACACATAAAGTTGGCTTGACGTTGGATGTTGGACGAGTCTCAAATTTAGGGACCGTCTCTAAAGTTACATGCGATATTGGTATACACTTTTCTAACGTCAGTAGCATTTGAGGAGAATGACTTATAGTCATAAAAACAATTGTAATTGTTCATGTAGGTGTCAGCTATAATGCACAATTGAATTGAATGTTTGATATTTCTTAAAAGAATCTGTAATTCATATGTAAATTGTGCTACTCTTTCACATGGGCTCAAACGCAAATTTAAAGCTCAATAGGATTTGAGGAGAAAGACTTACAGTCATAAAACAATTGTAATGTGTTAATTTAGGTGTCAGCTACAATGCACACCTTATACATTTTTAATATATATTAAAATAAAGTATAAATCATTTAGGTAAAAATGAGGCCCGTTTATCACTTTCAGGCACATTCCTGTGAAAGTTTTTTTATTTTTTTTCAGGTTCCCTTACGAAAATTGGGAAGTCGTGGCCTAATGGTTAGAGGGTTGGACTCCCAATCGAAGGGTTGTGAGTTCTAGTCTCGGGCCGGACGGAATTGTGGGTGGGGGTAGTGCATGAACCGCTCTCTCTCCACCTTCAATACCACGACTTAGGTGCCCTTGAGCAAGGCATCGAACCCCCAACTGCTCCCCGGCCGCCGCAGCATAAATGGCTGCCCACTGCTCCGGGTGTGTGTTCACAGTGTGTGTGTGTGTGTTCACTGCTCTGTGTGTGTGCATTTCAGATGGGTTAAAATCAGAGCACAAATGGCTGAATGTCACTTCACTTCAACTGCAAATTAACCATGGTTTTGTTACTTCAAATAATAATTTACAAAGTATTAATATACTGTAGTATTATTATTATATATTTTTTTTGCTATAAAAACATACCTAAGCCATCAATAGCCTTTGACTTAAAATGCATTATATAAAAAAATAATGAGGCAATAATGGTTGGTTAATAATAACACTTTTACAATACATAATGTAGGCAAATACAAAATAAACAATTTATGTACATGTTATTACAAATGCCATGGGATTGCTGCTGTTACACTTACAGGACAATATAATCCTTGTTTAGGCTACTGACCAAACATTTAATTCATATTCACTTAATATTTCATTTTTGGACACCTTTTTGCTATAGATGACACAGGCTTTATAATTTCTTCAACAAAAAAACGTGCATATCACAACCCTTACAAAAATAAACCATGGTTTTATCATAGTTAAACTGCTTAATTTCCTTTTGCGTGATTTCTGAATGCTTGAGACTATAAAATAAATTAGAGTCATAATAAAGTTATAGCCACTGTGAACCCTTGGTATTTCTAACTGCATTACTTGAGGATGTGCTAATCGCCTTCCTGATATTGATGATCTTCTCAGAAAAGAAGGATGCAAACTCACTGCATTTTCTGTCTGAGATCATTTCACTGGGAATCTGACTTCAGTCTATGTCTTGTAACTTTCAACGCTCCTCTGGTTTCAGTTGTGTTTTTGTTTATTTTGGTGACGTATAAATAAAGTCTTCCCATCTGCCTGCACTTGAGTCTTCGCCTCTTGCGATCCGTGACACTACGTCTTTAATAACAATGGATGAAAAGTTTAGAGCCCTGCTGACGATTAAGTCTAGAGTGTGTCCACCTTTGTGTGTGGGTCCATGTCCATGCTGAATCGACAGGTAAAAAAAAAGCATCAAGTCCAAATATTCATTTATCACCTGTTTGACAAACACTTGCTGCTTCGATGTCCAGATTTGAATTTAAAAAAAAACTCAAACATGCTCCAAAGTCCAGATCTGAATCAACCGAGTCGCGAACAGGCTCCGAAGTCCAGATCTGAAAACTTTGACCAAAGAATGTAAAAAATAACTCTATTTCTCTAATAACTCTACAACTCTATGAAAGATTCAGATCACGTATCTAGTAAAAGAGAAATAATAAGAGGAGTGAAGTTTCCTACCGTTCTGCTGTGTTTGGTCCTCACGCGCGTCTGACGCTCCGCGGCGCGTCTCCGCCCCTCACACGCACGTTTACAGCGCTAAATTAATCATCTTTGCTAATTATTATACATTTACTTCATTGTCAGCTTCAGGTACTTCATTTATTATTGTTCAATGAACTGTTTGAAACAAAAAAAGGTTGTATTTCAGTAATAATTCAAAATTATCAAAATAAAATATATAAAATAATAGTTTATATTTTAATATCCTTTAAAATATAATTTATTTCTGTGATGTGCAGCTGTATTTTCAGCATCATTCCTCCAGTCTTCAGTGTTACATGATCTTTAGAAATCATGAAAATATGATGATTTATTATTAGAACTATTAATAGTTGTGCTATCAAATAATCTTTTGGAATGTGCGATACTTTTTTAAGGATTCTTTGATGTACAATTTATTTTAAAGAACAGCGTTTATTCAAAATATAAATCTCTTCTAACAATATTAATCTCTGATATCACTTCTTATCAATTTGACACATCCTGAATAAAATATTCTAAAATCTAATAAAGAATACAATTTCTTATAAAAAAGAAAGGATAAAAATGTACTGACCCCAAACTATTGAACTGTAGTGAATATTGTTAGAAAAGTCTTCTATTTAAAATAAATGCTCTTCTTTTTAACTTTTCATTCATCAAAGAATCCTGAAAGTAGTATCACAGTTTCAGCAGCACATCTCTGATAATAAATCATCTTATTATTCTGATTTCTGAAGATCATGTGACACTGAAGACTGGAGGAATGATCCTGAAAATCTCAGAAATAAAATAGATTTTAATGTATATTAAAATAAAAAATAATGTTGTTTTACTTGCTGTTAATATTTCACTTGTTTAACAGAATTTTTGATCAAACAAATGCAGTTTTGATTTGTAAACTCTAGTAAGAAAAAAAAGCATTAAAAATCATTTTGATCCCAAATTCTGACTTACACACTAATCCCCACAATAATAAAGATGTTAAATACTCATCTGAGGAGAAAACTTCGTTGCATCATAATGAAAGGATGTGTGACGTTCACTTTTCTGTAAACTGAGCCATACATTGTTTCACTGATTTAGGGTAGAGTAAGAATATTTACTGTATTGCGCAAGTTAGTCCATACTTAGATATAATTTTATATGCAATATTACTTTTTCTTTTCATGATCATATTTAAGAGTTCATGATAATTAATGTTCAACTTTATTTCTCAGTTGATTAATCCATCCACAATTCATAAAACACAACACATGCAACTGAGGTACAAGAAGTATTGACATCCAAAAGTCATTGAAATAATTTAAAAATCACATCGACAGGTTAAAAAAAAGCCTCAGGTCAAATATTCATTTATCACAAATTAACTGTTTGACAAACACTTCCTGCTCCGAAGTCCTGATCTGAATCAGCCGAGTCGCGAACATGCTCCGAAGTGCCGATCTGAATCAATCGAGTCGCGAACATGCTCCGATGTGCCGATCTGAATCAACCGAGGGCGCGAACATGCTCCGAAGTGCCGATCTGAATCAACCGAGGGCGCGAACATGCTCCGAAGTGCCGATCTGAATCAACCGAGTCGCGAATAGGCTCCGAAGTGCCGATCTGAATCAACCGAGTCGCGAACATGCTCCGAAGTCCAGATCTGAATCAACCGAGTCGCGAACATGCTCAGAAGTGCCGATCTGAATCAACCGAGTCGCGAACATGCTCCGAAAAGCCGATCTGAATCAACCGAGTCGCGAACATGCTCCGAAGTGCCGATCTGAATCAACCGAGTCGCGAACAGGCTCCGAAGTGCCGATCTGAATCAACAGAGTCGCGAACAGGCTCCGAAGTGCCGATCTGAAAACTTCGACCAAAGAATGTAAAAAAATAACTCTTTTTTTCTAATAACTCTACAACTCTATGAAAGACTCAGATCACGTATCTAAAAATAAATCGCTATAGTAAAAGAGAAATAATAAGAGGAGTGAAGTTTCCTACCGTTCTGCTGTGTTTGGTCCTCACGCGCGTCTGACGCTCCGCGGCGCGCCTCCGCCACTCACACGCACGTTTACAGCGCTAAATTAATCATCTTTGCTAATTATTATACATTTACTTCATTGTCAGCTTCAGGTACTTCATTTATTATTGTTCAATGAACTGTTTGAAACAAAAAAAAGTTTGTATTTCAGTAATAATTCAAAATTATCAAAATAAAATATATAAAATAATGGTTTATATTTTAATATCCTTTAAAATATAATTCATTTCTGTGATGTGCAGCTGTATTTTCAGCATCATTCCTCCAGTCTTCAGTGTCACATGATCTTTAGAAATCATGAAAATATGATGATTTATTATTAGATCTATTAATAGTTGTGCTACCAAATATTATTTTGGAAACTGCGATACTTTAAGGATTCTTCAATGTATAATTTTTTTTTAAAGAAATAACTTTTATTCAAAATATAAATCTCTTCTAACAATATTAATCTTTGATATCACTTCTTATCAATTTGACACATACTGAATAAAAGATTTTAAAATCTGATAAAGAATACAATTTCTTATAAAAAAGAAAGGATAAAAATGTACTGACCCCAAACTACTGAACTGTAGTGAATATTGTTAGAAAAGTCTTCTATTTAAAATAAATGCTCTTCTTTTTAACTTTTCATTCATCAAAGAATCCTGAAAGTAGTATCACAGTTTCAGCAGCACATCTCTGATAATAAATCATCTTATTATTCTGATTTCTGAAGATCGTGTGACACTGAAGACTGGAGGAATGATGCTGAAAATCTCAGAAATGAAATAGATTATAATGTATATTAAAATAAAGATAATGTTGTTTTACTTCATAATAATATTTCACTTGTTTTACTGAATTTTTGATCAAACAAATGCAGTTTTAATTTGTAAACTCCAGTAAGAAAAAAAAAGCATTAAAAATCATTTTGATCCCAAATTCTGACTTACACACTAATCCCCACAATAATAAAGATGTTAAATACTCATCTGAGGAGAAAACTTCGTTGCATCATAATGAAAGGATGTGTGACGTTCACTTTTCTGTAAACTGAGCCATACATTGTTTCACTGATTTAGGGTAGAGTAAGAATATTTACTGCATTGCGCAAGTTAGTTCATACTTAGATATAATTTTATATGCAATATTACCTTATCTTTTCATCATCATATTTAAGAGTTCATGATAATTAATGTTCAACTTTATTTCTCAGTTGATTAATCCATCCACAATTCATAAAACACAACACATGCAACTGAGGTACAACAAGTATTGACATCCAAAAGTCATTGAAATCATTTAAAAATCACATCGACAGGTAAAAAAAAAGCCTCAGGTCAAATATTCATTTACCACAAATTAACTGTTTGACAAACACTTCCTGCTCCGAAGTCCTGATCTGAATCAACCGAGTCGCGAACAGGATCCGAAGTGCCGATCTGAATCAACCGAGTCGCGAACAGGCTCCGAAGTGCCGATCTGAATCAACCGAGTCGCGAACATGCTCCGAAGTGCCGATCTGAATCAACCGAGTCGCGAACATGCTCCGAAGTGCCGATCTGAATCAACCGAGTCGCGAACAGGCTCCGAAGTGCCGATCTGAATCAACCGAGTCGCGAACATGCTCCGAAGTGCCGATCTGAATCAACCGAGTCGCGAACATGCTCCGAAGTGCCGATCTGAATCAACCGAGTCGCGAACAGGCTCCGAAGTGCCGATCTGAATCAACCGAGTCGAGAACAGGCTCCGAAGTCCAGATCTGAAAACTTTGACCAAAGAATGTAAAAAATAACTCTAATTCTCTAATAACTCTACAACTCTATGAAAGATTCAGATCACGTATCTAGTAAAAGAGAAATAATAAGAGGAGTGAAGTTTCCAACCGTTCTGCTGTGTTTGGTCCTCACACGCGTCTGACGCTCCGCGGCGCGTCTCCGCCCCTCACACGCACGTTTACAGCGCTAAATTAATCATCTTTGTTAATTATTATACATTTACTTCATTGTCAGCTTCAGGTACTTCATTTATTATTGTTCAATGAACTGTTTGAAACAAAAAAGGTTGTATTTCAGTAATAATTCAAAATTATCAAAATAAAATATATAAAATAATGGTTTATATTTTAATATCCTTTAAAATATAATTCATTTCTGTGATGTGCAGCTGTATTTTCAGCATCATTCCTCCAGTCTTCAGTGTCACATGATCTTTAGAAATCATGAAAATGTGATGCTTTATTATTAGAACTATTAATAGTTGTGCTATCAAATATTATTTTGGAAACTGCGATACTTTAAGGATTCTTCAATGTATAATTTTTTTTTAAAGAACAACTTTTATTCAAAATATTAATCTCTTCTAACAATATTAATCTTTGATATCACTTCTTATCAATTTGACACATACTGAATAAAAGATTTTAAAATCTGATAAAGAATACAATTTCTTATAAAAAAGAAAGGATAAAAATGTACTGACCCCAAACTACTGAACTGTAGTGAATATTGTTAGAAAAGTCTTCTATTTAAAATAAATGCTCTTCTTTTTAACTTTTCATTCATCAAAGAATCCTGAATGTAGTATCACAGTTTCAGCAGCACATCTCTGATAATAAATCATCTTATTATTCTGATTTCTGAAGATCATGTGACACTGAAGACTGGAGGAATGATGCTGAAAATCTCAGAAATAAAATAGATTTTAATGTATATTAAAATAAAAAATAATGTTGTTTTACTTCATAATAATATTTCCCTTTTTTCCTGTATTTTTGATCAAATAAATGCAGTTTTGATGAGTAAACTCCGATAAGAAAAAAAAAAAACCCATAAAAAATCATTCTGATCCCAAACTCTTACCAGGGTGTGTGTGTAGCACTAACACACTTATCCCCACAATAATAAAGATGTTAAATACTCATCTGAGGAGAAAACTTCGTTGCATCATAATGAAAGGATGTGTGACGTTCACTTTTCTGTAAACTGAGCCAAAGATTTTTTCACTGATTTAGGGTAGAGTAAGAATATTTACTGCATTGCGCCAGTTAGTTCATACTTAGATATAATTTTATATGCAATATTACCTTATCTTTTCATCATCATATTTAAGAGTTCATGATAATAAATGTTCAACTTTATTTCTCAGTTGATTAATCCATCCACAATTCATAAAACACAACACATGCAACTGAGGTACAACAACTATTGACATCCAAAAGTCATTGAAATCATTTAAAAATCACATCGACAGGTTAAAAAAAAGCCTCAGGTCAAATATTCATTTATCACAAATTAACTGTTTGACAAACACTTCCTGCTCCGAAGTCCTGATCTGAATCAACCGAGTCGCGAACATGCTCCGATGTGCCGATCTGAATCAACCGAGTCGCGAACATGCTCCGAAGTCCCGATCTGAATCAACCGAGTCGCGAACATGCTCCGAAGTGCCGATCTGAATCAACCGAGTCGCGAACAGGCTCCGAAGTGCCGATCTGAATCAACCGAGTCGAGAACAGGCTCCGAAGTCCATATCTGAAAACTTTGACCAAAGAATGTAAAAAATAACTCTATTTCTCTAATAACTCTACAACTCTATGAAAGATTCAGATCACGTATCTAGTAAAAGAGAAATAATAAGAGGAGTGAAGTTTCCTACCGTTCTGCTGTGTTTGGTCCTCACGCGCGTCTGACGCTCCGCGGCGCGTCTCCGCCCCTCACACGCACGTTTACAGCGCTAAATTAATCATCTTTGCTAATTATTATACATTTACTTCATTGTCAGCTTCAGGTACTTCATTTATTATTGTTCAATGAACTGTTTGAAACAAAAAAGGTTGTATTTCAGTAATAATTCAAAATTATCAAAATAAAATATATAAAATAATAGTTTATATTTTAATATCCTTTAAAATATAATTTATTTCTGTGATGTGCAGCTGTATTTTCAGCATCATTCCTCCAGTCTTCAGTGTCACATGATCTTTAGAAATCATGAAAATATGATGATTTTTTGTTAGAACTATTAATAGTTGTGCTACCAAATATTATTTTGGAAACTGCGATACTTTAAGGATTCTTCAATGTATAATTTTTTTTAAAGAACAACTTTTATTCAAAATATAAATCTCTTCTAACAATATTAATCTTTGATATCACTTCTTATCAATTTGACACATCCTGAATAAAAGATTCTAAAATTAAAAAGAATACAATTTCTTATAAAAAAGAAAGGATAAAAATGTACTGACCCCAAACTACTGAACTGTAGTGAATATTGTTAGTAAAGTCTTCTATTTAAAATAAATGCTCTTCTTTTTAACTTTTCATTCATCAAAGAATCCTGAAAGTAGTATCACAGTTTCAGCAGCACATCTCTGATAATAAATCATCTTATTATTCTGATTTCTGAAGATCATGTGACACTGAAGACTGGAGGAATGATGCTGAAAATCTCAGAAATAAAATAGATTATAATGTATATTAAAATAAAAATAATGTTGTTTTACTTCATAATAATATTTCACTTGTTTTACTGAATTTTTGATCAAACAAATGCAGTTTTGATTTGTAAACTAAAGTAAGAAAAAAAAGCATTAAAAATCATTTTGATCCCAAATTCTGACTTACACACTAACCCCCACAATAATAAAGATGTTAAATACTCATCTGAGGAGAAAACTATGTTGCATCATAATGAAAGGATGTGTGACGTTCACTTTTCTGTAAACTGAGCCATACATTGTTTCACTGATTTAGGGTAGAGTAAGAATATTTACTGTATTGCGCAAGTTAGTTCATACTTAGATATAATTTTATATGCAATATTACTTTTTCTTTTCATGATCATATTTAAGAGTTCATGATAATTAATGTTCAACTTTATTTCTCAGTTGATTAATCCATCCACAATTCATAAAACACAACACATGCAACTGAGGTACAACAAGTATTGACATCCAAAAGTCATTGAAATCATTTAAAAATCACATCGACAGGTTAAAAAAAAGCCTCAGGTCAAATATTCATTTATCACAAATTAACTGTTTGACAAACACTTCCTGCTCCGAAGTCCTGATCTGAATCAACCGAGTCGCGAACAGGATCCGAAGTGCTGATCTGAATCAACCGAGTCGCGAACAGGCAACGAAGTGCCGATCTGAATCAACCGAGTCGCGAACATGCTCCGAAGTGCCGATCTGAATCAACCGAGTCGCGAACATGCTCCTAAGTGCCGATCTGAATCAACCGAGTCGCGAACAGGCTCCGAAGTGCCGATCTGAATCAACCGAGTCGCGAACAGGCTCCGAAGTCCAGATCTGAAAACTTTGACCAAAGAATGTAAAAAATAACTCTATTTCTCTAATAACTCTACAACTCTATGAAAGATTCAGATCACGTATCTAGTAAAAGAGAAATAATAAGAGGAGTGAAGTTTCCAACCGTTCTGCTGTGTTTGGTCCTCACGCGCGTCTGACGCTCCGCGACGCGTCTCCGCCCCTCACACGCACGTTTACAGCGCTAAATTAATCATCTTTGCTAATTATTATACATTTACTTCATTGTCAGCTTCAGGTACTTCATTTATTATTGTTCAATGAACTGTTTGAAACAAAAAAAAAAGTTTGTATTTCAGTAATAATTCAAAATTATCAAAATAAAATATATAAAATAATGGTTTATATTTTAATATCCTTCAAAATATAATTCATTTCTGTGATGTGCAGCTGTATTTTCAGCATCATTCCTCCAGTCTTCAGTGTCACATGATCTTTAGAAATCATGAAAATATGATGATTTATTATTAGAACTATTAATAGTTGTGCTACCAAATATTATTTTGGAAACTGCGATACTTTAAGGATTCTTCAATGTATATTTTTTTTTTTAAAGAACAACTTTTATTCAAAATATAAATCTCTTCTAACAATATTAATCTTTGATATCACTTCTTATCAATTTGACACATACTGAATAAAAGATTTTAAAATCTGATAAAGAATACAATTTCTTATAAAAAAGAAAGGATAAAAATGTACTGACCCCAAACTACTGAACTGTAGTGAATATTGTTAGAAAAGTCTTCTATTTAAAATAAATGCTCTTCTTTTTAACTTTTCATTCATCAAAGAATCCTGAAAGTAGTATCACAGTTTCAGCAGCACATCTCTGATAATAAATCATCTTATTATTCTGATTTCTGAAGATCATGTGACACTGAAGACTGGAGGAATGATGCTGAAAATCTCAGAAATAAAATAGATTATAATGTATATTAAAATAAAAATAATGTTGTTTTACTTCATAATAATATTTCACTTGTTTTACTGAATTTTTGATCAAACAAATGCAGTTTTGATTTGTAAACTCCAGTAAGAAAAAAAAGCATTAAAAATCATTTTGATCCCAAATTCTGACTTACACACTAACCCCCACAATAATAAAGATGTTAAATACTCATCTGAGGAGAAAACTTCGTTGCATCATAATGAAAGGATGTGTGACGTTCACTTTTCTGTAAACTGAGCCATACATTGTTTCACTGATTTAGGGTAGAGTAAGAATATTTACTGCATTGCGCCAGTTAGTTCATACTTAGATATAATTTTATATGCAATATTACCTTATCTTTTCATCATCATATTTAAGAGTTCATGATAATAAATGTTCAACTTTATTTCTCAGTTGATTAATCCATCCACAATTCATAAAACACAACACATGCAACTGAGGTACAACAAGTATTGACATCCAAAAGTCATTGAAATCATTTAAAAATCACATCGACAGGTTAAAAAAAAGCCTCAGGTCAAATATTCATTTATCACAAATTAACTGTTTGACAAACACTTCCTGCTCCGAAGTCCTGATCTGAATCAACCGAGTCGCGAACAGGCAACGAAGTGCCGATCTGAATCAACCGAGTCGCGAACATGCTCCGAAGTACCGATCTGAATCAACCGAGTCGCGAACATGCTCCGAAGTGCCGATCTGAATCAACCGAGTCGCGAACATGCTCCGAAGTGCCGATCTGAATCAACCGAGTCGCGAACATGCTCCGAAGTGCCGA
Organism: Carassius auratus; assembly: GCF_003368295.1. Classification (NCBI taxonomy): domain Eukaryota; kingdom Metazoa; phylum Chordata; class Actinopteri; order Cypriniformes; family Cyprinidae; genus Carassius; species Carassius auratus. Next base: position 4,149,692 of record NC_039262.1, on the reverse strand, counting down.
TCTGAATCAACCGAGTCGCGAACAGGCTCCGAAGTCCATATCTGAAAACTTTGACCAAAGAATGTAAAAAATAACTCTATTTCTCTAATAACTCTACAACTCTATGAAAGATTCAGATCACTTATTTAGTAAAAGAGAAATAATAAGAGGAGTGAAGTTTCCAACCGTTCTGCTGTGTTTGGTCCTCACGCGCGTCTGACGCTCCGCGGCGCGTCTCCGCCCCTCACACGCACGTTTACAGCGCTAAATTAATCATCTTTGCTAATTATTATACATTTACTTCATTGTCAGCTTCAGGTACTTCATTTATTATTGTTCAATGAACTGTTTGAAACAAAAAAGGTTGTATTTCAGTAATAATTCAAAATTATCAAAATAAAATATATAAAATAATAGTTTATATTTTAATATCCTTTAAAATATAATTTAGTTCTGTGATGTGCAGCTGTATTTTCAGCATCATTCCTCCAGTCTTCAGTGTTACATGATCTTTAGAAATCATGAAAATATGATGATTTATTATTAGAACTATTAATAGTTGTGCTATCAAATAATCTTTTGGAATGTGCGATACTTTTTTAAGGATTCTTTGATGTACAATTTATTTTAAAGAACAGCGTTTATTCAAAATATAAATCTCTTCTAACAATATTAATCTCTGATATCACTTCTTATCAATTTGACACATCCTGAATAAAAGATTCTAAAATCTAATAAAGAATACAATTTCTTATAAAAAAGAAAGGATAAAAATGTACTGACCCCAAACTATTGAACTGTAGTGAATATTGTTAGAAAAGTCTTCTATTTAAAATAAATGCTCTTCTTTTTAACTTTTCATTCATCAAAGAATCCTGAAAGTAGTATCACAGTTTCAGCAGCACATCTCTGATAATAAATCATCTTAGTATTCTGATTTCTGAAGATCATGTGACACTGAAGACTGGAGGAATGATGCTGAAAATCTCAGAAATAAAATAGATTTTAATGTATATTAAAATAAAAAATAATGTTGTTTTACTTGCTGTTAATATTTCACTTGTTTAACAGAATTTTTGATCAAATAAATGCAGTTTTTATTTGTAAACTCCAGTAAGAAAAAAAAGCATTAAAAATCATTTTGATCCCAAATTCTGACTTACACACTAATCCCCACAATAATAAAGATGTTAAATACTCATCTGAGGAGAAAACTTCGTTGCATCATAATGAAAGGATGTGTGACGTACACTTTTCTGTAAACTGAGCCATACATTTTTTCACTGATTTAGGGTAGAGTAAGAATATTTACTGCATTGCGCAAGTTAGTTCATACTTAGATATAATTTTATATGCAATATTACTTTTTCTTTTCATGATCATATTTAAGAGTTCATGATAATTAATGTTCAACTTTATTTCTCAGTTGATTAATCCATCCACAATTCATAAAACACAACACATGCAACTGAGGTACAACAAGTATTGACATCCAAAAGTCATTGAAATCATTTAAAAATCACATCGACAGGTTAAAAAAAAGCCTCAGGTCAAATATTCATTTATCACAAATTAACTGTTTGACAAACACTTCCTGCTCCGAAGTCCTGATCTGAATCAACCGAGTCGCGAACATGCTCCGAAGTGCCGATCTGAATCAACCGAGTCGCGAACAGGCTCCGAAGTGCCGATCTGAATCAACCGAGTCGCGAACATGCTCCGAAGTCCCGATCTGAATCAACCGAGTCGCGAACATGCTCCGAAGTGCCGATCTGAATCAACCGAGTCGCGAACAGGCTCCGAAGTGCCGATCTGAATCAACAGAGTCGCGAACAGGCTCCGAAGTCCCAATCTGAAAACTTCGACCAAAGAATGTAAAAAAATAACTCTATTTTTCTAATAACTCTACAACTCTATGAAAGACTCAGATCACGTATCTAAAAATAAATCGCTATAGTAAAAGAGAAATAATAAGAGGAGTGAAGTTTCCAACCGTTCTGCTGTGTTTGTGTCACGCTGCCAGTCTTTGTTTTCCTGGGTGTTCCCTAGTGAGCTCACTTCCCCTTAGGCACTTCACCATAGGCACTTTAATTCCGCTAGTCTGGTCGTGTCTTCACAGTAATTGCACTCCAATTAGAATCGCACAGGTGTTGACTATACTCTGTCATTAGTTTCCCTATATAGAGCTGTCTTTCTCTGTTGTCATCATGGAGTCCTTACCCTATGTGTCTCATGCTCTCGTTCCCCCGAGACTTCCTCTACCTTCTCATTCTTCCGAGTTCCCCGTTTCATCCGGTTCCCTCTTTTGGTTACGTTTGTCTCTCATGACTGTTTATTTTTGTAGTTACCCCTCTGTTTAAATAAAAACCCTTACCTGCATTTGGATCTACCCTCTCTTTGTGTTTTCCCAAACCCAACCGTGACAGAAGGACTCCATCATGCCTAGATCCAGCGGTGTGAGATTTCGAATCGGTTCCCCAGCCACCATGGAGGAACGGAGGGGGAGATTCCGGAACTTAACCACCCTTCATCAAGAGGGAAGGGAGGTGGGTGGCCTGGCGCAATTGTTTTGGACTTTGGCAGTCGGGTTAGGTTACAATGATGCAGCACTAAAGGATTGGTTTAATAATTGCCTGGATGATCCTTTACCTCAATGGGAGATGAAGGGGTTAGAGATCCTGGACTTTTGGGGGTTTACCAATTACCTGCACCATCGTGCTCAGTGGAATGCAACAACCACACCAGAGTTTCCAGACAAGGCTGCCAGCTCAGCCCCACAACCCAAGATGGCCACCAGCCCAGCCCCACAGCCCAAAATGGCCGCCAGCCTAGCGCCACAGCTCAAGATGGCCGCCAGCCCAGCACCACAGCACAAGATGGCCGACTCAACGCCACCGACTCTCCATCGTAGAGGGCGGAGGAGGAGACAGGCAGCTACTGTTCCTCAGGACCCGGAGAACGTTCCCGAGCGGGCGGCTGCCGTCCATGAGGCCATTCCCGATGCGGTGCCCGCTGCTGTTCCGGAGGCGGTGGCCGAGGCTGTTCCCGATGCGGTGCCCGCTGCTGTTCCGGAGGCCGAGGCGGTGGCCGAGGCCGTTCCCGATGCGGTGCCCGCTAATGTTCCGGAGGCCGAGGCGGTGCCCGATGCAGTCTCCGAGGCGGTGCCCGATGCAGTCTCCGAGGCGGTGCCCGATGCAGTCTCCGAGGCGGTGCCCGATGCAGTTCCCGAGGCGGTGCCCGATGCTGTTTCCGAGGCCGAGGCTGTTCCCGAGAAGGTGCTCGATGCTGTTCGAGAGGCCGAGGCAATGCCCGATGCTGTTCCCGATGTGGTGCCCGCTGCGGTTCTGGAGGCCGAGGCGGTACCCGCTGCTGTTCCGGAGGCCGAGGCGGTGGCCGAGGCCGTTCCCGATGCGGTTCCCGTTGCTGTTCTGGAGGCCGAGGCCGTGCCCGCTGCTGTTCCGGAGGCCGAGGCGGTGACCGAAGCCGTTCCCGATGCGGTTCCCGTTGCTGTTCCGGAGGCCGGGGCGGTGGCCGAGGTCGTTCCCGATGCGGTGCCCGCTGCTGCTCCGGAGGCCGAGGCTGTTCCCGAGGCGGTGCCTGATGCAGTTCCCGAGGCGGTGCCCGATGCAGTTCCCGAGGCGGTGCCCGATGCTGTTCCCGAGGCGGTGCCCGATGCAGTTTCCGAGGCGGTGCTCGATGCTGTTCCCGAGGCGGTGCCCGATGCAGTTCCCGAGGCGGTGCCCGATGCAGTTCCCGAGGCGGTGCCCGATGCTGTTCCCGAGGCGGTGACTGATGCTGTTCCCGAGGCGGTGGCCGAGGCCGTTCCCGATGCGGTTCCCGTTGCTGTTCTGGAGGCCGAGGCGGTGCCCGCTGCTGTTCCGGAGGCCGAGGCGGTGACCGAAGCCGTTCCCGATGCGGTTCCCGTTGCTGTTCCGGAGGCCGGGGCGGTGGCCGAGGTCGTTCCCGATGCGGTGCCCGGTGCTGCTCCGGAGGCCGAGGCTGTTCCCGAGGCGGTGCCTGATGCAGTTCCCGAGGCGGTGCCCGATGCAGTTCCCGAGGCGGTGCCCGATGCTGTTCCCGAGGCGGTGCCCGATGCTGTTCCCGAGGCGGTGCTCGATGCAGTTCCCGAGGCGGTGCCCGATGCAGTTCCCGAGGCGGTGCCCGATGCAGTTCCCGAGGCGGTGCCCGATGCAGTTCCCGAGGCGGTGCCCGATGCAGTTCCCGAGGCGGTGACTGATGCTGTTCCCGAGGCGGTGCCCGATGCAGTTCCCGAGGCGGTGCCCGATGCTGTTCCCGAGGCGGTGCCCGATGCAGTTCCCGAGGCGGTGCCCGATGCAGTTCCCGAGGCGGTGCCCGATGCAGTTCCCGAGGCGGTGCCCGATGCTGTTCCCGAGGCAGTGCCCGATGCTGTTCCCGAGGCGGTGCCCGATGCAGTTCCCAAGGCGGTGCCCGAGGCTGTTCCCGAGGCGGTGCCCGATGCAGTTCCCGAGGCGGTGCCCGATGCAGTTCCCGAGGCGGTGCCCGATGCAGTTCCCGAGGCGGTGCCCGATGCTGTTCCCGAGGCGGTGCCCGATACAGTTCCCGAGGCGGTGCCCGATGCTGTTCCCGAGGCGGTGCCCGATGCAGTTCCCGAGGCGGTGCCCGATGCAGTTCCCGAGGCGGTGCTCGATGCTGTTCCCGAGGCGGTGCTCGATGTTGTTCCCGAGGCGGTGCCCGATGCAGTTCCCGATGCAGTTCCCGAGGCGGTGCCCGATGCAGTTCCCGAGGCGGTGCTCGATGTTGTTCCCGAGGCGGTGCTCGATGTTGTTCCCGAGGCGGTGCCCGATGCAGTTCCCGAGGCGGTGCCCGATGCAGTTCCCGAGGCGGTGCCCGATGCTGTTCCCGAGGCGGTGCCCGATGCTGTTCCCGAGGCGGTGCCCGATGCAGTTCCCGAGGCGGTGCTCGATGCTGTTCCCGAGGCGGTGCTCGATGTTGTTCCCGAGGCGGTGCCCGATGCAGTTCCCGATGCAGTTCCCGAGGCGGTGCCCGATGCAGTTCCCGAGGCGGTGCCCGATGCAGTTCCCGAGGCGGTGCCCGATGCTGTTCCCGAGGCGGTGCCCGATGCAGTTCCCGAGGCGGTGCTCGATGCTGTTCCCGAGGCGGTGCCCGATGCAGTTCCCGAGGCGGTGCCCGATGCAGTTCCCGAGGCGGTGCCCGAGGCTGTTCCAGAGGCGGTGCCTGATACAGTTCCCGAGGCGGTGACCACAAGGCTGTGGTGGTCTTCTACTCCGCCCTGGGGGACTCTGGCGGTGACCACGAGGACGTGGTGGTCGTCCGCTCCACCCTGGGGGACTCGGGCGGTGACCACGAGGACGTGGTGGTCGTCCGCTCCGCTCTGGGGGACTCCGGCGGTGACCATGAGGACGTGGTGGTCTTCTGCTCCGCCCTGGTGGACTCCGGCCTCGACCACAAAGACGTGGTGGTCGTCCGCTCCGTCCTGGAGGGCTTTGACTTTGACCACAAGGCCGTGGTGGTCTTCCGCTCCGCCCTGGTGGACTCCGGCCTCGACCACAAAGATGTGGTGGTCATCTGCTCCGTCCTGGTGGACGCCTCAACATGCCCTTCATGGACTTATGTTTTGTGTTTTTTGAGTTCTGTTTCTGTCTGTTCCTTTTAGTTTAGTCTGGCCCTCCTTCCCTCCCCCTGAGCCTCCACCTGTCCGCCTCCCTCCTGGACTCCTTGTTTTGTGTTGCACCTTTCCATTCCTCCTGGTTGCTCCTGTCCCTGTTTTCTGTCCCTCCGTCCCTCCCCCTGGTCCGCCGCCGTTCCACCTCCCTCCTGCCTCTTTTTCTGTTGGGGTTTTCCTGGGTTTAGGTGGAGCATCTGGTAGCTGCTCCGTAGGGAGGGGGTAATGTCACGCTGCCAGTCTTTGTTTTCCTGGGTGTTCCCTAGTGAGCTCACTTCCCCTTAGGCACTTCACCATAGGCACTTTAATTCCGCTAGTCTGGTCGTGTCTTCACAGTAATTGCACTCCAATTAGAATCGCACAGGTGTTGACTATACTCTGTCATTAGTTTCCCTATATAGAGCTGTCTTTCTCTGTTGTCATCATGGAGTCCTTACCCTATGTGTCTCATGCTCTCGTTCCCCCGAGACTTCCTCTACCTTCTCATTCTTCCGAGTTCCCCGTTTCATCCGGTTCCCTCTTTTGGTTACGTTTGTCTCTCATGACTGTTTATTTTTGTAGTTACCCCTCTGTTTAAATAAAAACCCTTACCTGCATTTGGATCTACCCTCTCTTTGTGTTTTCCCAAACCCAACCGTGACAGTTTGGTCCTCACGCGCGTCTGACGCTCCGCGGCGCGTCTCTGCCACTCACACGCACGTTTACAGCGCTAAATTAATCATCTTTGCTAATTATTATACATTTACTTCATTGTCAGCTTCAGGTACTTCATTTATTATTGTTCAATGAACTGTTTGAAACAAAAAAAAGTTTGTATTTCAGTAATAATTCAAAATTATCAAAATAAAATATATAAAATAATGGTTTATATTTTAATATCCTTTAAAATATAATTCATTTCTGTGATGTGCAGCTGTATTTTCAGCATCATTCCTCCAGTCTTCAGTGTCACATGATCTTTAGAAATCATGAAAATATGATGATTTATTATTAGAACTATTAATAGTTGTGCTACCAAATATTATTTTGGAAACTGCGATACTTTAAGGATTCTTCAATGTATAATTTTTTTTTAAAGAACAACTTTTATTCAAAATATAAATCTCTTCTAACAATATTAATCTTTGATATCACTTCTTATCAATTTGACACATCCTGAATAAAAGATTCTAAAATCTAATAAAGAATACAATTTCTTATAAAAAAAGAAAGGATAAAAAATTACTGACCCCAAACTATTGAACTGTAGTGAATATTGTTAGAAAAGTCTTCTATTTTAAATAAATGCTCTTCTTTTTAACTTTTTATTCATCAAAGAATCCTGAAAGAAGTATCACAGATTCCAAAATAATATTTATCAGCAAAACTGTTGATAATTCTAATAATAAATCGTCATATTATTCTGATTTCTGAAGATCATGTGACACTGAAGACTATAGGAATGATGCTGAAAATACAGCTGCACATCACATGAATAAATTACACCTTCATGTATATTAAAATAGAAAAATGTTAATAATATTTCACAATATTACATGTTTTCCAGTGTTTTTGATCAAATAAATGCTGTCTTGATGAGTAAAATAAATTCCTGTAAAAAAAACAAAAAAACATAAAAAATCATTCTGATCCCAAACTCTGACCGGTAGTGTGTGTGTATGTGTGTGTGTGTGTTATATATATATAGCACATTTCATACACAATTGTAATTCAAAGTGATTCACATAAAAGAAAGTAAAATAATCATAAAGAAAAATTATAACAAAAATAAAACAAGCAATTTTAAAACTTTTATAATGATTAAAAAAATTACTTAAAATGAATTTAAAAACAGTTAAAAAATTATTTTACATAAAGAAAGAGTGAAAATAAAGTGCAATAAGTTCGGACATTGCACAGTGCTCATTCAATAAATGCACAGCTAAACATATGAGTTTTAATCTAGATTTAAATGTGACTAGTGTTTTAGCACATCTGATCTCTCTGGAAGCTGATTCCAACTGCGAGCGGCATATTTAGAAACTAAAAGCAGATTCCCCTTGTGTGAACCAGGGACGTAGATTAGTTTTTTTAAAGTCCAAAAAAATCTCCAACAGGTGATAAAGTATATGAACAATGTAGTGCTAATTGATATAGCATGTATTACAGTATAGAAACTATTCTGCCTTCTTATGTGATAAAAAGTGTTTGTAGTGTATAAACAAATCAATATTTGTTATTTTCCAGCAGTTATATATTTCTAAGCCAATTAAAAGCTAGAGATTAGAGAAAAATTAAAGTTGCCTATAGTATCCACTACCAGTCAGAAGTTTTTGAACAGTAAGCTTGTTAATGTTTTTTAAGAAGTCTCTTCTGTTCACCAAGCCTGCATTTATTTGATCCAAGTACTGCAAATCAGTGAATTAATTAAATATTTTTACTAGCCTATTTAAAATAGCTGTTTTCTATTTTAATATATTTCAAAATGTAATTTATTGAGATTTCAAAGCTGATTTTTTTTCTTCATTACTCCAGTCACACAATCCTTCAGAAATAATTCTGATATTCTGATTTGCTGCTAAAACAAACAAACAAACAAACAAAAAACCTTGTATTATGATAATGTTGAAAACAACGGAGTAGAATTTTTTCAGGTTTTTTTGATGAATAGAAAGCTCAGAAGAGCAACATTTATCTGATATAGAAATCTCTGTAATCATGTACAAATCATTGTAAAATGATGTCTTTATCATCACTTCAATTTAAAGAATCCTTGATCAATAAAAGTATGAATTTCCATAATTTATAAAGAATCTGAAAAAAGATCTGTGGATCCTTCTAGTTATCAAAGAATGCTGAAAAAAATTACTACTGTTTTAACTATTGATAATCAGCAAATCATCATATTATAATGATTTCTGATTAATGTGACACTGAAGACTGGAGGAATGATGCTGACAATACAGCTTTGATCAGAGGAATAAATTACCTTTAAAATAAAAGTTATTTTAAACAGTATAAATATTTCAAAATATTACTTTTTTGCTGTACTTTGGATCAAATAAATGCAGTCTTGGTGAGCAGAAGAGATTTCTTTCAAAACATTAAAAATCTTACTTTTAAAAAATCTGTTGACTGGTAGGCTATATATATTACAGAAATGTTATATCGTAATATTTTATGTGTGTGTGTGTGTGTAATTTCTGTCCCCCTCACTTCTGAAAAGATGGCTATGCCCCTGGCCACAGGTAAATATCGAGAGCTACAATTGGGATTTGTAAATAACACAATTTGTTCATTTAGTTTTTTATTTGATTAAAGTTCTTTTTTCACTCTATAGTAGGTGTTTTTTTTTTCATCATCATATTTGAGGAAGGGGGGCACAACAATACAATCCTGCTCCGGACACACATTTGGCCAGCAGCGGCCCTGAAGGTGTTGTTATACACGTCTCTGGGAATGTGTGCTGTACTAAACACACACACACACACACACACACACACACACACACACACACACACACACACACACACACACACACACACACACACATACACACACACTGAAGCATGCGTGGTGTTTTCAGCTCTTCACTATAGGCTACACATGTGCACGTCAGCACGCTATGAGAGGATTTCACCATTTCATTTGATAAAACTGTCGTCATTCATTCGTATCGTATACACAGACTGACAGAAACAGCAATGTCTTTATGACAACCTGTCAAAATAACATTTCGGTATAGCTTGAAGAAATTTAAACAGAAATATAGTACTATTGCATAATAGAGTATGCTATACTTCAAGTAGGCTTAATAGCTAATAATAATAGTTAATTAAAAAACACAGAAACTCTGTCTACAACTCACCAAAATAAAAGTCTGGTCTAACTCAAATAAATTATGTAAGAAATTGCACAGTAAAATATAGCCTACTTTAAAAAAGATATACTAAAACATTATTTTAAAGGAATATCACACAAGTTTTCATAGAAGTTTTAATTCAAGCTTGCCAAAACAATAACACTATATTTTCCAAAAACAATTTCTAAAAGTACATTTGTATTTGTGCCTATAATGTTTATTTATTTATTATTATTGTCAGATAATAAAACCTATGCTTCAGGGACTATATTCATATTACATCTAAGGCTAAATGTAGCTCTTGACTGGTTGAGTTAGATGATGATTAACACTAAACAGTAGAAAATCAGTTGAGTCTCCCCATCTGTAAATGTCATTGGCTGTTAAAATCTTGTGTTTCTTATAATAAATTGACATACTGATAACACTGAAACTTTTATAATGCTCTTAATGACATGTCGATGCATACTGTATGCATTAGTGAGTGTGGTGGTGCTTATGGGGTATGGTCACTTATTCCTTAAATGAACTGTTTCAAATGCAAGACACTGATTGCATGAGATTAAGTTTGTAAATGATAGCCTGTGCCCTTTTGTAGTGTGCACATATATTTATCATCAAACTGTGATAACTGTGACTAAATTCAGTATATACATATGTCTGCCATATGTTGCCACCCCTCAAAAATCCCTGCCCCCTTCTCGCCACCAATATTTTTCTAGATCTGCCCCTGTGTAGAACTGATTGATAATGTCCTGGTAATGAGCTGCCAGTATGATTTCTGTTATTATTTCTTACAGTGAACACTAGTAGTTAACAAATTGTAACATGTTTGCAGTAAAGGCAGGATTTTCATTCAAATGAATAGGCAGCTGCAGTAAACCGAGTCTCGAAATACACATTTAGAGATTCTGCATTACAAAAACAGTCTCATTTTCATCCTGGTCCTCTTCTTCCTCAGCTGGCGTGATAATGAGCAGATGAGACTGAGAGTGCAGTGCTAAAGGTCAGTGTTCACTGGCCCGCAGGTTTGTAATCATTAGCGTTGGAGGGGAGATGTTTAGCGTGTAATGAATCTGGCACAGGATGACACGGTTTATTCTGTGAACATGTTTATGTGCGCGCGTGCCGTCCAAACAAACCCCAGCACGCCGCCGTGACTGCGCCTCGTGATTATGATGAATATTTGATCTTACTGCCAGTGATGCAAGAAGCTTGTGGATGCATTAAATTTGGAGTGCACCGGTGGGACAGTCTGTGACATCAAAAACATGTGTATTTCATTGCAATAGAGAAATAGGCTATTTTCCAAGCTTAAATTATTACAATTATTACTTTACAGTAGAAACGTTTAGGTGCATTACAGGCATGTGAAAAGCCTGTATCATATTTGATATGCAAATTTCTAAGGCTAGAAAATAATAAAACTACTGAAAAAGTTGCATAAAATAAACCCTATGACTTCTGTTCTCTAATTGATAGTTCATCCATTTTTTTTTAGCAAGCAAAAGGCCTTTTACAAACTCGCCCACCACAGCACCGCCCTAACTGTCATTTTGCATTTTTCTAGAAATACAAATAATTTAAGTTGGGAAATAATTGGGAAAGCATCCATACAGGTTGCCAAGTCTACTTCGAAAAATCATGTAAGTCAAAAATAGCCCTAGGACAATAAATATCTGAATCAAAATTCAAAATTCAAAATTCTGAATATCATTTCCATACCATATCATATCATTTTTCAGGCTTTACAGAGTTAATTGTCATGAAAATAATTGCACAATGTAATCACAGTGTGTCATAATTCTGATAAAGATTGCAAGAAAAATAATAACTTTTCTAAAGTAGGCTTTTGCACGCAAAATGTGACTTCATGAATTATGATGTTTTCATGAAGTATGAATTAATATGTTTGTTCATTATCCAGATGACCTTGACTCTGGTGTGAAACTCTCATGCAGGTCTGTCAGACGTCATCTAAATGGATTTATCCGCTGCTGGATGCTCGTGGCACAAGATCGCAGAAGTGTAATGTTCCTGTGACAGAGCCTTGGACATCTCCTGATCTCCTGAGACACAGACAACCGAACACATCGAGTAATACAACGAAGAGCAAAACGAACAACTCCAACTCAATGTTAAAGGGACAATAAGTAACTTTTTAGGTATTTTATTATCTAAAATCAATATTTTTATTCATAAATATGCCCTCAATGGTGTACAAATACCTATGCCAATGTTTAAACTAATCCTCGTAAATGAAGAATTTGTTATCTTTATATACATGGGACGGGTAGGTCGACGGAGGCTTCCATGTAGTTCCGCCATCTTGCAAAACTATAATAGCAGAGAGGGACAAAAAGTACTAAGCCAACGCGTTTTCACAGCGCGTTTTCGGTCAGAGCCAGAAACGCAGGTGCAGAGCAGTGAGAGGCGCTTGAAACTGCACCGGCAAGTTTAAAAGTCTGGATTGCATTCTTATTATGGACCATACATATGCCGCGCCACAGGAGAAGAAAACATCGTCGCCAAAACAGTCAAAAATAGAACGTAAAAGGAAACGTGACCGTAGATTACAGAAAACAAGAGTTAATGTCGGGGAAGCTTTTTCTAGGTGGAAAGAGCTAATTCTTGATAAAGATTTCAAAAGAGACGCTGAAGTGGCCAGTTTTCTTCTCGACAGGTAAGTCAGTGTTACAGTCTATATTACAATATTTTTTTTATATCTAACAATGCACATTATTCAGAAAATATAACGAATAAAGAAGACATAACTATTAATTAAAATATTTCATGTTTTCCACAGTCAGTAATTCATACTGTAACATTCGTTTGTTAGTTGTCATGTTGCGGTTTGTTTGAAATAACACACCTGTTCACCTGAAGGAAAACTCGACGAAGTGCTATTAGAAGACATCCCGTCAAAGCTTTTTGGTACATATTGCCTACCGTAGATGCAACGCGCATTTGAAAAAGCGAGGCGCTGGAGAGCAAAATTAGTTTGAATGCAAAATACAATTTCACCACTAGATGGGAGTAATTCCTACTTACTGTCCCTTTAAATCAATATTGCTGCTATTTACTTCCATTTAAATGTCAAGTGTTTAAGGTCTCATCTTAAGCCATAGTAAAATATCTCTGTTGTCTCTGCTTTAGGCTAATGTTGCAGACCCTTAAGGTTTCTTAAAGGTAAAAAAAAAATAGAAGAACCATTTTTTGGTTCCTCAACCTTTCAATGAACAAAAGTGCTTGAAATGTGTACTGCAGTCCAAATTCTAAATATTGCAGAGCTTTGTTTCTCTAGTCATAGAGCTTTTTTAGATGGATGCTGAGACTTTTTTTTGTTGGGTAGAATCTGGGAACTCTGACCCACTTTGTTTGCTGGCTTCAGTGGCTGCAATAGGCTGTGTTTTCCTCCAACTAGCAACATGGGCTGTCAAAACACAATTGTTTAATTGGCTGTGGGCGGAGTCACAAAAACAAAAACACACATTCTGACATGGAACACACATTTGAAACTAGAATAACTGGCTGTAAGAGTTTTCTCATTTCAGATGTTGCTTCCAAAATGGTAAAAAAAAAAAAATAATTATTATAACAAATAAATAAATAAAATAATGGGCTGTAGAATTGTTTTTCTGAGAAATTAGTATGTGAACTAAGCATGTTTCTTAAATATTTGCAAACATATCGTATTTTTATGGAAAAATAGCCTTTTTTTATTCATGTGAAATAATCTAAAATGACACAACAAGAAATCTTTTGATCAATGGAAAGATTTCATGGATGTGAAAGGTTCTTCCTGGAACCAACGATTCCATTAAAAAAACTTTATTTTTAAGCGTAAAGGTGCAGTTTTCTAATATTATGTAGATTAACAGTGATAAAATGCTAATGTTAAAGTTTTGTGTGTTTCCGCAATAATAGCAAGTAACAATATATTATTTATTTATTTATTCTTTATTTCTGAGTTTTTATTTTAATTTACTCAGACGGTAAATTGAAAAAGTTGGGGTAGGTAGGATTTTTTTTTTTTTTTTTTGAGAGAAGTCTCTACTGCTCAGATTTATTTGATTAAAAATAAAGTAAAAACTGTTGTGAAATATTGTTACCACTGTTTAAAAGTTTGAGGTCGGAAAGAAATTTGAGAGACTTTTACTTTTGCATCGATCCTTTCAATTGATCAAATGTGAGATTAAAGGCATTTCTGATGTATTTGTTAGTGGATGATGGTGATAGTGAATGTGGTTCTCTGCTGTAGGACACCTGTGTGATCTTGAGCTGAATGATGCTGATGTGTCCAGGTGTTTTTCTAGTCTAGTGCATCATCGTGACGGTGAGGCTGTGAACGTCCTCATTCTCTGGAGGTCACATCTCACATTTATCTGTGTGTATATACTTTATAATTGTATTGGCAGGGAGAATGAAAAGTTTCCATTATCATGAACTTGACCAGCATTTAATTGAACACGGTAAGCAATTATAGTTCAACAATGATTCGGGGCTAATTAAGGCAAACGCTGGCATTATTAAAGCTGGTTAATAGGAGTTGGTTCTGTCTGCTGAACAGCAAAGGACAGCATACCTGGGACAAGGACACAGATATATGTGTGTGTGTGTGTGTGGTAATAATTTTGAAAATACAGTTGTTTTTTATTTGGACTTAGATCGATTTGTAGCAATTCAGACATCTAAGTAAATGTGTGTTTTTGTTGCACAAAATGACAATGCTGTTTTATTTAAAGCTTCATAAACAGCTTATAGATGAGATTTTAGGCGACGGTATGAAGCGTGACACTTAGTGTAGCAGTGCAGATTGTATATGTCCAAATGAAGCACCATGCATGTCTGAAGCCATTGTTTGATCTTCAAGGTCATTATATAACTGAAATAATGGTAGATAACACAACACACACACACACACACACACACACTTTCATATCTGACCTTCTGGTGACACATTCACACCCTTAAAGGGATATTTCACCCAAAAATGAAAATGTGATGTTTATCTGCTTACCCCAAGGGAATCCAAGATGTAGGTGACTTTGTTTCTTCAGTAGAACACAAACAGAGATTTTTAACTCAAACCGTTGCAGTCTGTCAGTCTTATAATGTAAGTGGATGGGAATCACAGCTTTGAGAGTCAATAATTTTTTTTATTTAAATTATTCAAAAAACTATATAAATACTGTCCAGTTTCTTGCACAGACAGATCGTTAACATCAAATTGAAATTTTTATGTCAGCTATACCTTTAAATTGACACTTTGTGTTTATTTAACCAAAGATATTCATTTAAGGTGTATGAGCTTCACTAGCATTCAGAAGTTTTGGGAAGATTTTTAAAATGTTTTTCTTTTTCTTTCTTTTTTTAAGTTTCTTTTGCGCACCAAGGCATTTAATGCATCAGAAATACAGTGAAAAAACAATAATATTGTAGAATATTATGACAATTTAAATTAGCTGCATACTATTTAAATATATTTTAAAATTTATTTTATTCCTGTGATCAAAGCTGTATTTTCAGCATCATTCCTCCAGTCTTCAGTGTCACATGATCTTCAGAAATCATTTATAACATTCTTAATGTCTGTAATGTCACTTCTGAATAATTTCATGTTTGCTTGCTGAATGAAAATATCACTTTTCTAAA
Source organism: Carassius auratus (assembly GCF_003368295.1). Taxonomy (NCBI): domain Eukaryota; kingdom Metazoa; phylum Chordata; class Actinopteri; order Cypriniformes; family Cyprinidae; genus Carassius; species Carassius auratus. Next base: position 4,134,552 of record NC_039262.1, on the reverse strand, counting down.
TAAATAAGAACCAAACTTTTGAACGGTGTTGTTTGCACATTTTCATAGAGAAATGTACAGCTGTATTTATAGGATTTATTTCACATTCAAAGCTAGATATGCTTGGGTTCACGGTTCTTTTGTAAATTGCACTGCACTTTTAGAAATATTGAACACATGATCGAAATAAAAAACTTTGAATTAGTAGCCTATTCTAAACATATGCTATTTTGAAGTTTCTAATTAGACTTGTATAATAATAATTTACTATATGCATATTCATGCAGGTTTCCAGATTTGGAATATCAGCATTAATGAAAGTGTGCATGCACATGATAACATGTCAGCGCTCGTGAGACGCTTTCACTCTCGCTGTAGGTGCGCGTGACGCGTCGCTTCAGCCTGATCGCCGTGAAAGCACCGGATCGCGGAACGTCACGTGTCTCCGGTGGACATCAGAGGAGCGCAAAGTTCCCGACGTTCCAGATGGGAAGAGCGGGAACGCTTTCGCAAGCAGAGGGACCGAAGGACATCACCTGAGACCGATGTTATTCACACGCGCGCGCTTCACGGCAGACACACACGCACGCGGCGCCGCAGGATGCGTGCATGCGGGAATATAACGTTTCCAGCGTTGTTGCAATGCGGCGGGAAGGAATCTGATGAGAGCAGGGATCTGGGACGGTGAAGGCTGGGATTCTGCGTTAGCTGTGTCTGGATCCAGACCTCTGATCGTGCTCTCTCTCCCTCTCTCTCTCCGGTTTCGCCGCTCATTGAAGCCGCAACGATGACCACCGCGGGTCAGGAGCAGCATCAGCATCAGGACCACACCATGACAACGGTCTCCAAGAAATCCATCATCGCCAAGATGTTCAGAGTGCGCAAGAGGAGGGAGATGCTGCTGGCGCAGGTGTGTTTGGTCTGCAGCGTTCTGCTCGTGGCGTGGGGCATGTCGAGCATCCTGACCAGGACAGGTGAGTCCGCTTCTGGCTGTCAGTCGAAGCCCTCAGGTGTCCCAGACACTGCGATCACTATCACAGGAGGAGGAGGAGGAGGAGGGAATTTGATTCTGCAGCTGACATAGACGTTAAAACAATCAGAAAAAGACAGCTGTCTAGTTCATGCAAATAAGACAAACGAAAATGATCCGCATCTGTCTGGACACGGATCAGTGATTTACCCTCGTCACTTCAGTGAGATTCATAAATGGGAATGATAGTATATTAAAAAGTGTTCAGTGTCAAAAATAGCTCTTTATTCACAGTTTAGTAACAAACAAACAAAAAAACATTGAAAATGGCATTTCTATCCTAAATTAGAATCAATAATGTAAATTTTCAATTGCATTTAAAATTAAACTGTAAATGGAATTCTTTTTTTTATATTTTAAGAATGTAATTATATAAACATTCCTTTTTTTCCATTTTATTTGTGCCTCTTGCATACATATTATTCAATAGCCTATTAATGACTGAATTTCTGCCCTGGGATTCTTAAATGTACTTTTTAATATTAATTTTAAATTAAACTATTACTGCAATTCTATAGTTATCTCAAGAGTTTAAGTCAATAAACACATTCCTGTTTTTTGTTTATCCTTTACAGCATTACTAATTCATTTTCTGCCATAAATTAGTGTCTTTAGAGAGATAAGTAATTAATAAGGATGTATATTATTATTAATATATTGTATTCTGTTCAGAAATATTAATGCATTTAGTTTTTTTCTGCATTTTTTATTTATTTTTATTACTTGATCCCATTATTTTTCAAACTATGTTAGAAATTTCATTTGCAGTCTTGCACACATAGTTGTTTTTGGCATGACATTATGCACAAATTATGAAGAATATGAAATGGACTGCTTTCCTTTAACACAAGTATGAAATATAGAGATGTGCATCATTGTGTATGTTTCGAGGTCAGTGATCTACAGAAAATAAATTCTATGAGATTCTTTAGTGGCATAATCTTCTTTGTGGTTTATATGAAATGAATCACAATTATAAATGTTTGCCATGCACATTTTTGGATGTGTATGGACGTTTGTGTGCTATGAGCTGTTATAGATGTTGAGACACGTATAGATACAGGTCTCTTCCAAGGGACCTAGTGTGCTGCCCATCTAGACTGCATGTGTGCACATCATATGTGTAGTAGTCAGCTCTCGAGGTTGTGTGTGTGTGTGTGTCGGTGGCGATGCTCTGTCTCATATGCCGCAGTATGAGACAGAGAGGGTATGTTGGGTCCGTAATGCACACATGGTCAGATTTTAATGCACTGATTTGTCTTTTATGGTCAGGTGTGATTCCTCTGGGGCAAATGAAAGTCACATTCCTCTGTTATCATGAAACATTGAGCACAGATCGAGATAAGAACTGAGCAGCACATGCATATCACTGAAATGACCAAAGGCTCATGATGCTTTATGGGTTTAACCATCATGTCATACATTATACATACACATACAGAATAGAGGAGAATATTTCCACTATGAGGTTAGTGTAGCTTTATTTTATATAGCCTATTAGCTGTTATTGCTTTAATACTCATTTTCATTAGGTAGTTTATGTCCATGTTGTATTTTTTATTTTATTTTTTAGAACAAAGAGGAAACCGCAAGCATTTACCGGTTTAAATTAGTTTATGGCAGGGTTGTTAAGGTGTTGTTTGTGTCCTTAAATAAAATTAAATACACATTACTTTTAATTTCAGCTAGTTGCTGAGACAATTTTTCTAATTTTAATAAAATTTAAGTTGATGTATTAAAATAACTAAAACTGAAATGAAAATGTATAATATGTATTTAAAAACATATTTAAAAAAAAAGACAAAACACAAAATTTACGAAAACCTTACTAACTAAAATAAAAAATTAAAACAGAAAAATGAAAACTGATTTAAAATTATGATAAAAATCAATAAAGCAATAAATGTCAATGCTACTACAATAATTCTGGTTTATGATTTAAATGCAAAGTAACAGGTGAGCACTGATTTAAAAAAAACAGATAAAACAATTTGAAATGATTTTCACTCAGAAGTTGCTTGTAAATTTTAGAAATAATGAAACAGTACACTAAATCCGAATTTTAAAGATTAAAGACAAATAATATTTTCTTGCAAAATGTACCCCAATTACATTTGTTTTATTTAAAACTTGTAACTTTTAATTAATTAATTTATTTATTTTACAGTGATCTGTCAGGGTCACGGTTCTGTTTAGTTAGTTTCATCATGGACTTAGTTTTGTTTTCATGGACTTGTCATAGTTTTTTTTTTTTCTTAAGCCACATGTCTTCTTTTTCATTTCATTTGTTTGGTATTGTCTGTGTAATACACAACTGTCTTGCGGTTAGGCATTCTGTGGATTTATTTAATAAACTTTGTTTAATTTGTATAATTTTCTTCATCCTTGGAATATTCGTGACAGTCAGGGCAGCAAAGGGAGATCAAAATGTGTCATTTATGGATTGTAACATAATGATATGAAAGAAACATTCTTAATAACAAAATAATCAATGTATAAATTCCAAATAATTTGACTGCCTGCTAAATCGTTTGCAACTTATGTTTACATTTACATGGTAATTGCAGCATACCAAACTCAAACGAAATTTTGTTTCTTGAAGCATTAAAGACATAAAAAAATTGGTAAAAATATAAAATAACCCAGCAAGTTAAACCCAGTATTTGGGTTAAAAATAACCCAGCACCTGGGTAAATATAAATAAAAATAATCCAATAAAAAGACCCAGCAATTTGAACCCAGCATTTGACTAAAAAAAAAAAAAAAAAAAAACGGCACCTGGCTACACATATTAAAAACAACCCAACAAGTTGAAATTCATATGACATAAAAAAAAGAGTTGTTCAATAATGTAAAAACCTTTGTTGTCATGACTTAGTGTTAATATTATTTTAAAGTAACTCTGCATCACACATCATGTTCTGGGCTGGTTTTACTTGTGTTATTTGTTCACAGATGCACAAGTGTTCAGATTTCATGTAATATTTATTAATCTTGCATCACCAGTCTTTTATAGCAGCCTTCCAAATCTGGTTAAAAATTTATAGAAATTGTCAGAATGTGCACGCAGAGTCCCTCGAATCTCTTAAGTCTGTAGATATGCAAGTAAGGCAAGTCTGTGAGGTTTTTACTTCATGTCTATCATCTACCAAATCAAAAGTCAGATCTTCTATAAACCAAAACAAGCAGTTCGATTTGAGCTCAAACTCAAACGTAATTGAACACAAAGACATTAATGACAATAAAAAACGAGGAGCTTAAAAGATTATTCTGCACTGATAGCGTGCAGACAATAGTAAATCTGTTATCTCTCAGGCAGAAACGTCTGCTCATGACAGTAACTTAAAAGCATGTGTTTGTGTCAGACTCAATGCTTTTCTCATAATGGATGAGGAAAGAAAGATCAAAGACGGAGGGGATGAATTCAACCCTCCCTTTCTAATCAGGCAAACCCTGTTTGTCTACACTTCTTCTGTAGCTCCAGGAGAAAAGAAATGCAATACTGTCACTCTCCTCTCTCCCTGTTTTTACACCTTTTATGTTAATTATATTCTTCTCTATATTCAGTTTTCTTAATTAGAGACTTATGTTTGACAAAAAAGTCTTTTCAGTTTGACCTCAGTCTAATTTCCCAAACCCTTGTTCTTTTATTTCCCTGTTTTAACGTGAAGCTCTTTGAGAAGCGTCTCGGTCCTGGAGCTGCTCAGTTATGGCTGTAATAATATTTAGTGTTTGTATTTATTTATGGTTAATATTTAAATATTACTAATATTTATTGATAATAAAACATGTAAAAGTATTCATTTTAAGATATCAATGTAAAATTTTATTAATTTTAACCATATAATTTAATAATTTATTCTACATTTAATCTATTTAATTTATGAATATTTACTATTTATTTATGATTTATATTAGCTCCATACATGTACAAGTAATTGTAAGACATTAATAATTTTATGTAATAAAATGTATTAATGCTTTAAATTAAAAATACTTTGAATTATATTTAATGTTAATATTTGTACAAGTGCTTAAGATATTAATTTAATAATTTAGTTGCAATATTTTAATTTAGTAATATTTGCGTATAATATGGTTAATATCTAATGGAAAGTGAAGACCATGTATAATATAAACAACTTTAAATGTTACATGTAAATGTAAAATTTTATGTAATATTTTAGTTGCATATAAATTAATATTTATATTTACTTACAAATGTACTGTATTTATTTCATATTTTAAATAATATGATTTATATTTAATGTTAATGCTTGTTAAGTATTAATTTAGGATTTTGATTAAAAACAAATATTTGCTATAATATAATTCAACAATATTTATGGTTTATATTCAAATTAACATATTAATAATAATATTTCTTTTCAATCCATATAAAAATATTCATTTTGAGATATTAAATTACAGTATATATTACCAAATTAAAATATCTGCAGTAAAATATTGCAGTAGTTCCTAGAATTTAATAATCATACATATTGTTGCTTATTGTTACTGTGCAACCCCAATATATAAAAGTCATTGTGCTTTTGAATAATTGTAAAGTTTATAATAACTTAACTTTGAGAAATATAGCCTAAAATGAGCAACTAAATGAGATTTAAAGGGATAGTTCACCCACAAATGATAATTCTGTCATTGTTTACACACCATCATGAAGTTCCAAACCCTGCATGACTCTCTTTCTTATTGTGTGCTGATTTGACGAGAGTTTTGTTCTTGCAGGTCATGGTATGATTGTGGAGGAGTCTGATGTAGAATCACATGATCACTGGGGTCGACGGCTGATGTCCTCCACAGCTGCTAATGAGACGGAGGAGAAGAACTGCACAGAGCCAGGTGAGATGAGCATCTCGACACATGTCTTCACAGAGCAGCTCACGATCAAAAACAAATGATCCGGAGTGAAGTTTTTAATCATAAGCCATAAGATCTCTTCAGCACAATGAAACTAGCGAACAGAACATGACGATCTCTGAGATACCTGTTATATATCTTAATGTGATAGTATATACGTTGGAAATAAAATAAAAAAATTACAATGAGAAAATTACAATGATCAAGGAACAATAATCTCCTAAAAATGTAGTTGAAGAAAATGCTAAATTCTTTAAATAAATATGTATATTAATAATATAAGAATCACAGAATCATTTAAAACAATTTACCACTGTAACACTGCATTTATTTACTTTTATATTTTAAATAATATTTAAATATTTTTTATTTTATATGATATACATTTCATAATTTATTTCGAGTCTGTTCCTCAATCATCGTCATTTTAAACGTATTTATACATTTTACACAAAAACACATATACAAATAATTATATTTTTAAATAATTTAGCACAAAATGATTATTTTTATGATCAAATTAAATTATATTGTGGTAAGTTATTTAAAAACTATTCAGTGATTCTCTTTCAGTTAATTTATAATTATTGAGAAAATTTTGATAAAACAACCTCAGGGTGTTTTATTCTGTTCTCTTCCCCATTTTTCACCTTTCGCAGTGGTTTATACTGTGTGTAGTGTCATGTGCGTCAGTGCTGTTGGATTGAACGTTTGAGGATTATATTTAGGTTCTTTGAGACGCCTCTGATGACCCACTAGGAATTATCATGTGTTTTTGGTTAATCAGCAGATGGAAAACCTCATAAAAGTGCATTAAAGTGTGGACTAAGAGCTTTGAGCAGATTTGAACTCCATGTCAGGCTGTTTTTTGTTACTCCAGTGAGATTTAAGCGAAGGTTTAATGTGACTTTGCTGTTCACTCGTGGAAGTTTTAATCAGCTTTGGTCCAGAGAAAAAGGCCAGCGTTTGGCTGACACTCGTGTTCTCTCCAGTGCACTCCATCCTGGACTTACGTCTGTCTATTTCTGGCTGCAGTTGTTCTCATTAAATTCTCTCGAACCCAAATTAAAAGTCTAATTTTAGCTGGGGAGGTTCTGTTGATTCGGCTTCATACATTTCCAGTCTCAGTCGGACATAATTGAAGAGAGAGAATCTCCACTGAGGTGCTTGATGAGGGACTTAAACACTTTCAAAGGATGTTTGAAGAAATTTGACCTGTGTTAGTAGTTTAAATGTGACGGATTCTTTCAGATTTAAATATTTAATTTAGCCTAAAAACATACCCAGCTGCCAATATACATTTTCCCAACATTCCCATAAAGTTATGACAATGTAAAAAAAATTTTAAGTTAAAAAAGGTTTAATTATTTAGTTTATTTATTGCAAACGTTAATGGAACGTTAATGGAACGTTCCATTTTTTTTATTTTGCAAGCATTTGAACATTTGAATGTTCTTTGAACTTGAAATTTGAAAAATTACAGTTAAAGTTTCTTTGTTCTCTAAACATTCCATTTTTTTTTTTTTTTAACTTTGTTTTTGTTTTGTTTTTTGGCTACATAAATTTTAAGGGAAACAATTATTAGCATTTAAAAATAAACACTAGATATTTCAGAAATTAAATGTTTAATACATTTTGAGAACATCAATAAAGACCAGATAACTCTGAACAAACATTCTAATATTATTACTGGAAGAAAGTTTCTTCGTAACATTTATATTATTACCTTGCCAGGACATTCTGAGAACGTTCTTTATTAGCTGGGTAGCCGTATCAGACGGTGAATGTTTCATGTGAGCCATGTTTTGAGTGTTAGCATGTGTAACATGATGCATTATTAATCAGAAAAACAGCGCACTAGGTTTTGTATTTGAGCAAAAGTGACGATTTACGGTCCACGTATGTGAGCTGCAGGTTAATTTTTTTTTCACTTTGAAGACTTTTCTGAGCATTTGATCATCCAGTGAAGGGAAACAGGAGAAGCTGGAGTCAGGTGAATCCTGTAAACTCAGGATTTTCCTTTCAGTCAACATGACTGTTAATGTAAAACTCTTATCTGTGAAGCGGCACACCTCCACATCTGCAGCTCTGTTTGTCTTTCTCACCTCTTCTCTTGCCACTAACTTTTCAATCTGAGTTTCCCCGTGCAAGCCGATAAGATTACACTCTGAGAATCTGGTAATCTCTGAAGATTACACTTTATTCCTTCTTATATCCTAATGATTTTTAGCATAAAAGAAAAATGTATAATTTTGACCCATACAATTATTCTTTTGGCTATTGCAAAAAATATACCCCAGTGACTGGTTTTGTACTCCGGGGTCACAGGGAAACACAGGGCTTAAGGAGACATGGGGTGCATCCGAAAGCCTAGGCAGGTGACTTGATTTTTCGCTGAGGCAATGACTTTGCAGATACTGTTTGTGCACAAAGGCACCTCATGAAAGTGATTTCGGACAGGCTTCGGAGGCAGCGTAATGGTTTATTGATCCACAACAACATAGAACATGTTTTGGTTATAACTAAACAAAATTATTTAATTACTATAATACTGATTTCTCACTAGAAATAACATCAAAAGTGCAATTCAGAATATACATTTACTCACAAACTGACCACCAAATTAAATCTTTAATTTTTAGCTCAACAGTCACGGAATGGAATGCACAGGATTGTGGGATATCAAAGGCAGCGAAGGATACATCTATGCTGCCTTCAAAATTTAATCAGAAGAAGGAACCTCCGGAGACAGGAAGTAAAGCAGAATTTGGATTTGGACGTGTCTTGATGCCTTCCTGTCTTGGAAGACTACCTCCGAAGGCAACATTTTAGAGCTTCCAGTCGCAGCGATGGAAAACTAATGAGAACAATGAACGATGACATGAGGACAAACAGCTAGAATCAAATAAACATAATGAGGACAGGAACAGGAAGACCAAAAATGAGCATATGAGGGAAGGAAGCACAAGACACAGCAACACAAGACTGACACATTGATACTGGTTGTAAAATTGATAGTGATGCAACATTTTAAAATGGGGAAATGAAATATGATGAAAGTTTATTATGTATGGAGAAAGTGTGTGTGAAGTGGTACACAACATATGAGCTGTGTAATAAGTCTTTATTTGTCCTGTTTGCAGAAAGTCTGTGTATATTGGGTGTTCTGAAATGATGTAATTTCTCTGTGGGAGATGTTCGCTCTGGGTTATATAAGTCTGGGCTCTGGATACAAGCTGCTTTTTGGCCACAAAAGTTGGTATGATAGAAAAAGTCAAGGCTGTTTTAGCTGAGGAAAGCAGTGTTTGTTGTGACATTGAGGACACTTGTTCTAGTGCAGGTTAGTTGACGTTTGGCAGTGCTGAAGCGGGACAGAGGTGGGATGAGTGTTTCTGTTTTGAGTCTTCATGTGAGATGCCGTGAGTCAGCATCACTAAATCTCCAGTCATCAATCTGAGCTCAGCATCCACCAGCCGTGTGTCCTTTAACCCCCACCGATCGGACGTCCTGCCACTGTCACTTCAGCCTGCACACAGATTATGTGCATTTATGTCTTATTTCTACTTGGGATGGGTCTGGAAGGGTCCATTAGTGAGATTAGCAGATAAATTTGGGCATTAATTTAGAGACAAAACTTCTTGGAAGAGGCTTTTAGTGTGCTGACAGTGTTATATGTTGAAAATATCTCTAACTGATGCTCATTAAAATGTTATACTAATGCATACTTATATCAATTTACACTTTCAAGTGTGGAGAGGCTGAATTTATATAGTTTTTACTATTTTATCATTCAAATAATATTTAGTTCATATATTAATTGTAAAAAAATATGTTTATTATGATGCATATTAAAAAATAATATTTAAATATTATATATATCCATTTATTAAAAATACTATGTGAATCATGTTGCATTTATTACTATTTTATGACATATATTGTATATAATGTTTGTTTTGTGTTTAAATGCATTGTACTTTTAATAGGTATAATAATTCATGAATACATTTTGTAATGCATTATAACTGTGATTACATATATTAAGGAGCATTAATTATTGCATTAAAATACTTTCAATTAGTTAATTGTGATTTAGTGGATTCTCATCCTAGTTAGTTAATAATTGTGTGTTTGAAGATTTGTATATTTGTAAACCCTGGATTAATATCATATATGTATGTTTACAAGGTTAATAACTTGGATTGAACAACTATTGCACACAACTTGCTTTTCACGCAATTCACTATTTGCCAAGAGTTTGATTGACAGGCGATCTGACTAATCACAATGCTGAATCATCCTGAAAAAGACAGCTTTCTGCAGTTGAAACAACACACTTTTGGTGTTATTCATGTTTATTTGGTGCTGTAACTCGTAGTAAAGAAGACAAGAAGATTGGTTCACGTGCGCTACAGTGATCAGTTCCTTGCTACTTAAATCCTCTAATAATAAGTTAGCTTTTATTCATTTTCACTGTTTCTCTCAGACACTAAAACTAAAGAACGTGAGTTTCTGTGAGTGTAGTAAGCTCATGAATATTTAATGAGGGAATGTTGCTTAATTTATGATTGGTTACATTGTAGCACTTCATTGTTTCACACTGGAGATGAGCTTCCCACTGGTTAAAAGCACCTTTCAAAATAATGGTTGTGAAACATTCACGCTAAATCCATGATTATAGGCATAATGTAAAAGGATTTTTTGACTTGCTGTAATTCTTGTATTATATGAATAATTTCTAGATTATTTGTGAATTGAGCTAAGTCATTCTCGTATGATGTCAAGTCTTTCTCTTTCTCTCTCTCTCTTCTGCTCCATTACTTCATTATTCAGTTCATTACACACTTAAGCCGTTTGATTTCTCTGCACTGGCCTCTTCTGCTGATGACACTCAAAGTTCACTACACACACACACACACACACACACCCCCACACACACACACACACACACACACACACTGTATCATCACATTCTGCTCTAGTTAGTTACTTATACAGCATATGAATTGTAAAACCTTGCTGCTGCTCTTTAGATTGTTTATAAAGACATTATTAGTTTGTTAATTTGTAAAGAGGTCTAATATGATTAGACAATTCAAGAAAATTGAAATGATTGATTATAACTATTAGTATGTATTTATAATATAATAGTATCATTATACACAAGTTATATATAACATTGTATATATATTCACATAAATATAATAAAAATGTAATTATGTGTGTGTGTGTGTGTGTGTGTGTGTGTGTGTGTCAACTTGGTCTAATAGGAACATAACAACAATTCATTTTTGATTAAATGTAAAATTATGAATGATATTGGATATTTAAAAACGTTTTTCTTTTTAGATTAAAAAACGATTAAGGTCTTGACAGTAGATTAAGGTTTAGATTTAGGTCTAATATTACTCAGGTAATTAAAATCATGTATTCAGAAATTTAAAAAGTAAAAAGTGTGTACTTGTTTTGCTCCAGTTGTTTTGTACGCACATTTGTTTTGTAAGCATCCAGCATTGTGAAATCAGTCTATTATCTGTCCAGATGTAGTTCTGTTGTTCCCGTAAGCCTTTTGATTTTAGAAAGAGCTTGTGTCTGTCCACATGTGCATCTGTAACAGATGTCCCATCTGCTGATCTCTTACGCAACACACAAATACATTTGAAAGATTACAGTATTAAAGGTTAATTGCATTATATTGTGACATGACAACATGCAATATTCATCCAGCTCAACTTCAGTGGTGAAACTTCAGTGTAACTCGTCTGACATTAATGATGCTTCAGTTCAAATTAGCCCACTTTTGGAAAGAAGCAAGCGATCTATAGAAGCTTTTATTTCACTAAGAGAATTTTCTTTTCTTTATTTCTGACTTTTTTTCTCTATAAAGTCAGAATTTCCAGATTTATGCACATAATTGTGATATAAACTTGCAATTCTGAGATTAAAAGTCTATATTAGCTCTTTTTTTAGTGTTCGATGTGTTAGAACACTTATCTTGTAAACTTATCTTGTAATCACGTAAAGCGTGATAAAATATTGCAGTTCCCCATTTTGTTTCTTCTTTTGTGATGGAAGCACAAAAATATGTTAAATGCTATAAACTCAGAATTCAGAGGAAAAAAGCTAATGTTGTGAGAAATAACGCAGAATTCTGTTATATAAACTCAGAATTGTGACATAAACACACATTTGCTAGATTATTTCAGAATTATAATGTATAAACTTACAACTGTGACATTAACTCAGAATTTATATAATAATAATAATAAATAATAATAATAAAAACTCAGAATTGTGATATAAACGTAGAATGCGTATATTGCAAAAGTAATTCAGAATTGCAATATGTAAACTTAGAATTGCTAAATAAAAACTTGGAATTGCGAATGCGACATAAATGCAGAATTGCGAGAGACAAACTCAGAATTGTGAGATATAAATTCAGAATTGTGAGAAATAATGCAGAATTGCCAGATATAAACATAATAGCAAAAAATAAACAAAAATGCAAGCAATAAAGTTAAAATTGCGAGATATAAACTCAGAATTGCAAATAAAACATTTAGATTTGCGCTATAAAAATGCATAAAGGGACATGAATGCAGAATTGCTAGAGAAGAACTCTGAATTGCATGCAATTTACTTAGAATTGTGAGAAATAATACAGAATTGCAAGATATAAACTCAGAGTAAACGCCAACTGTTGTGATTGGCTGACATCTTTGCATTCGAAATGCGTATTACATCTGTAACCCTTCTCTAATACTTTTACTCCATTTTATTTTACTATTACAGCTGTCGAGATTAACGAATCGTGCAAGTGTTGATTATAGCATTATTTTTTTGATCTTTTCCCATCACATGAAAGGCTGCAGTGATGAGCATTGAGTAGACAGAGTCTGTTTATCGCGTGAATGCAGTGATCTCGTCATTGCAACGTGTTTGCTTTTACCACAACTAACAGCAAACACAATATCGACATGAATAAAATAAGAGCTTCTTTGTGCAGAATAACAGCGTCATTGATTATAACGGCAGTTTGGGCAAGTGTGCAGATATACTCGCGATGTGTGATTGACAGCTCCGAACTATATAAAGGGAGCTTCTTTAATCACTCTCTGTAGTTTAATCACAATTTAAATGACAGATTTGTTTCATGCTACTAAGAGAAACAACGTGAAGTTGATCGTTTAGTCACTGGCTTGATTCACTGATGCATAAACAGTATTAAATGATTTAGAAAGAAAGTCTGTGTGAACATAATTAGCTACCCATCAGAAATCACTGATCACAGATCAGGCATTAATGAGCACTGTTACTCACTGTTTGTGGCGCTGTTGTTGAATCCATATCATAAAAGTCTGTTTGTAACGCCTTTGCTGACATTGTGACTGAATTAAATGTAAATGTTTGGGTGGGGAAAGCAGAGAAAGGGGAGGTCACATAAGGGAAAGATTCCCATCTGAGCTCCCATTTTCTCAAAGACAGAGCAGGACACCCAGGGCTTGGTTTACACCTAACGAAATTTCTAGCCACTGGGGGACCATAAACAGGCTAGGGGAACTCATAATAATGTTAAAAATTAATGTCATGGGACCTTTAACCATGAGAGAATAGAGCAGTGAGTCTTTACACTGACTTGTTGAGATATAATTCATGATGAGCACAGATGAGTGTGTAATCTCAGGAGAGCATGACGTGTTTACACGCACACACACACACACACACACACATACACACACGAATGACGTTCTCATGAAGCAATGCGTGGAAACACAAACATGTTTATGGAAACTGGATCAGTTCTGTTCCAGGTGACATACTGCAACTATTGTACACAAAATATGCACTTTACTGAAAATTGCATATATGCAATGTTTGACTATTCTTACATAAAATGTGTATAGTGTGCTGTGCACAATCCACTAATTTATACATTGCATGATGCTACTGTGTCCCACAATGCAGTTTGTTAACTTTGTCCTCTGTGTCCAATGTAAATAATGAAGTAGAGGTGTTAGTAATTTTAACATTTGTAACATTTTCTTAAAGTATTAAGTCAAAAAATGTAATCAAGTCAAAGTTACAAAAAACTATCATATTATTATCATATTGCGATCTTACACTGGTAACTGGACTTAATTTATACTCATGCACTTAATTTTTAAGAAACTGATGTACTGTGCAGGGCTGCGTTTCCCAAAAGCTTCATAAGCCTAAGAAGTTCGTAAAAACGATCATACGACTGATCTTAATATTACAGTCTGTTTCCCAAAAACATCGTAATTTAAGTAGCACTTGAAAATAATCGTAGATCTATGAGTGCTCTGGAGTAATCGTAAAGCCATAAGTGCATCGTAAGAAGACAGATTTTTGCGGCCACCTACAGGACAATCAACAGATTGCACCTTTAATTTTATTCAAGTGCTTTTTTCATGTGACTATAGTTAAATTTGAATTTATAAGTGAATAAATAAAAAGGGCAGAAAAGCAAAAAAAATATAATAATAATAAAAAAAAAAATATCTAATATTAAAAGACTGAATAAAAAATGAATAAAAGAAGTAATGTAGGAAACATGCCACTGTGTTAAGTGCATTTTTGGGAAACGCACAAGAAACAATAACAAACATTTTATATATATATAGGACACATTAAATTTATCTAAAAAGCAGTAAAGCCATTTATAATGTCACAAAAAGATTTATATTTCAAATAAATTATGTTCTTTTGAACTTTCTGTTCATCAAAGAATCCTGAAAACAATCAGCAGCATTTAACAATTATTTTCAACATTGATAATAATCAGAAATGTTTCTTGAGCAGCAAATCCACATATTAGAATGATTTCATGAAGGACAGAAGACTGGAGTAATGATGCTGAAAATTCAGCTTTCCATCACAGGAATAAATTACATTTTAAGATATTCTCAAATAGACAACAGTTATTTTAAATTATAATAATATTTTACAATATTTTTACAGTATTTTAATCAAATAATTGCAGCCTTGGTGAGTATAAGAGGCTTCTTTAAAAAAACAAACAAACAAACAAAAAAATCTAAGTTAAGTTTTCCAAATTTTATAATGGTAATTTTTATGCATTACATACAGCAGAAAAAAGAAGAAGAATATGTTTGTATGCTACCGTATGTTACCTTAAAGCTGCTTTTATTTGCTAGTTTTAAATAGTAAATATTAATTGGTTCTAGTGCACTTGATGTCCTTTGTTTTATTGAAAATGCAACTATAAAAAACGCAATGCCTTGTTATTCAAAGCTGTTCTGTTTCCGTTCCATCATGTTTTCATTCTGTCTGGATTTCGCTGTGATTATTGTTACTCTAATTACGACTTTAATCACATTAACATAATCACAGTGTTCAGTTTCCATGAGCTCCGGTTTAACAGCACTGCTTTAATCACATTATAAAGGTGCATGTAAATCGTCAGTGTGAAAGCAGACACACAGATGATTTATTGATCGTTCAAGATGAAGCTCTAATCATTGCATCCCTTCGCCATCCTTGCTCTTGTTTTCAGACGAGGAATATTGATGTGTTCCCTGCAAAACTAAGAGCATACATGATGAGCAGCTACTAAATGAATCCATTGCCTGAAATGGAGCATAAAAGTCACCTTCACCTGTCCAGGAGTTTAATCTATATGCTGCTATTCTTAGAATCGGCTGAGGAAAGACTGTGTTGACTCATGGTGAGAGACAGACTGCTTTGCATGTTTTGGCATTTCTAATGATGTCCTGCTGCACGGGGATTATCTGAGAGGCCCGTGGACACCAGCAGTGGTTGGAATAGCATGCGATCATAGTACTTTATGCAGTATGTAGTGCACAATATGCAAATGTTCTGTATGCATAGAATACCAGAATGATACACAAACCTGATTCCAAAAAAGTTGGTACACTGTACAAATTAAAAAATGAATGGAATGGAATGCAAATCTCATATTTTATTCACAATAGAATATAGATAACATATCAAATGTTGAAAGTGAGACATTTTGAAATGTCATGCCAGACATTGGCTCATTTTGGATTTCATGAGAGCTACATATTTGCAACTTATTAGGTCAGTTGGCAACATGATGGGGTATAAAAAGAGGCTCTCAGAGTGGCAGTGTCTCTCAGAAGTCAAGATGGGCCGAGGATCACCAATTCCCCCAATGTTGCTGCGAAAAATAGTGGAGCAATATCAGATAGGAATTTCTCAGAGAAAAATTGCAAAGAGTTTAAAGTTGTCATCATCTGTAGGACATAATATCATCCAAAGATTCAGAGAATCTGGAGCAATCTCTGTGTGTAAGGGTCAAGGCCGGAAAACCATACTGGATGCCCGTGATCTTCGGGGCCATTAGACGGCTCTGCATCACATACAGGAATGATACTGTAATGGAAATCAAAGGAATACTTCCAGAAAACATTGTCGGTGAACACAATCCACCGTGCCATTCGCCGTTGCCGGCTAAAACTTTCAAAAAAGGTAAAAAAGAAGCCATATCTAAACATGATCCAGAAGCGCAGGCGTTTTCTCTGGGCTAAGGCTCATTTAAAATGGACTGTGGCAAAGTGGAAA
This sequence comes from Carassius auratus, assembly GCF_003368295.1. NCBI lineage: Eukaryota > Metazoa > Chordata > Actinopteri > Cypriniformes > Cyprinidae > Carassius > Carassius auratus. The sequence goes on along the minus strand of NC_039262.1, from coordinate 4,118,072 downwards.
ACTGTGGTCAGACGAATCCAAATATGAAGTCCTTTTTGGAAAACTGGGACGCCATGTCATCCTGACTAAAGAGGACGAGGACAACCCAAGTTGTTATCAGCGCTCAGTTCAGAAGCCTGCATCTCTGATGGTATGGGGTTGCATGAGTGTGTGTGATCTGGAAAGGCAGCATCAATGCTGAAAGGTATATCCAAGTTCTAGAACAACATATTCTCCCATCCAGACGTCGTCTCTTTCAGGGAAGACCTTGCATTTTCCAACATGACAATCCCAGACCACATACTGCATCAATTACAACATCACGGCTGCGTAGAAGAAGGATCCGGGTCCTGAAATGGCCAGACTGCAGTCCAGATCTTTCACCCATAGAAAACATTTGGTGCATCATAAAGAGGAAGATGTGACAAAGAAGACCTAAGACAGTTGAGTAACTAGAAGCCTGTATTAGACAATAATGGGACAACATTCCTATTCCTAAACTTGAGGAACTTGTCTCCTCCGTCCCCAGACGTTTGCAGACTGTTATAAGAAGAAGAGGGGATGCCACACAGTGGTAAACATGGCCTTGTCCCAACTTTTTTGAGATGTGTTTATGCCATGAAATTTAAAATAAACCTATTTTTACCTTAAAATGATACATTTTCCGTTTACACATTTGATATGTCATCTATGTTGTATTCTGAATAAAATATTGCAATTTGAAACTTCCACATAATAGCATTATGTGTTTATTCACAATTTCTACAGTGTCCCAACTTTTTTGGAATCGAGTTTGTAAAATATTGGCTAGACTATGCAGTACACAATCAGAGCAAACTGTGAAAAACACTGTATTTGACAATGCAATAGACTCAGCTTGTCCGTGAAGCATATATATATATATATATATATATATATATATTAGTGCTGTCAATCGATTACTTGCGATTAATCATATTTAAAATAAAAGCTTTTGCTTACATATTATATATGTGTGTGCTGTTCATATTTATTATGTATATATAAATACACATCCATGCATGTGTATGTTTTCTATTCCCAAGAAATGCATTAACTGACAAAACAAATACTTTGAATGTAATGCAAACAACTCTGCTAGAACGTGTAAATGTGCTGTTCAGCACTGAATAAGCATACTTCATACAGTGCAGTGTAAGTACTGTATTTTTTGATGGCAATACGATGCAATAGCATTGCAATAACAACTGTACTGTCAGCAAGTCAGCAATCTAAGTAAAAAGATAAAAACGTGAAAAACCTTTTGTTCAGTTTTCAGTGAGAATGCTAGGTGCACGCCATTTGTTAAAACATCTTGCATAAAATCAGATTGAAAAATGATGTTTGCTGAATTAAACATGCAGCATAGTGAAGTTTTTGCATTTCTTCACATGCTGTTTTTAATAACATCAGGCAGTGTATAGGATACAGTATATGCTGTGCAGTGAACAGTATAAAATCGACACAGATTTTCTGTCTGACCGCTCTGGACGTTCAGTGGCTTTTCAGATATCAATGATCTGTTTGGAAAACATCGGAGAACAAAGGATGTCAAGTGAACACGCAGCAGATGGACAACTCGTGCCATCAAAAGTGGCATTTCAAACCGCTCTAAACATCCTGAACACTTGAGTTTAGTCATATTTGATGGTATTATGTGTCTAGTCCTTCTAGCTGTGAGCTAGAAATCTCTCTTCTGTTCCGCATCAGCAGCTTATTCATGAATAAGTTATTAATTCCCCACTTCTGGGTTTGTTCGATAAAAGACGTGGACCAGATATGTTGTTTTGAAACATGGAGCATGTGAAATTCTCTTTCATAAACTTATTTCTGATTAAATGGATGCTGATTCTATGCTTTTTCTCTTGCTTTCAATAGTCCTAAAACAAGAACTAGCGACTTTTCAGAGAAAATATCTTCAACTTCATTATTATTATTATTATTATTATTATTTAATTTATTTTTCTTGTTTTAAACCTAAAAATCTCTCTTTTGTATTTGTAATTAAGAAATGTGTCTTTTTGTCTCACAATTCAATTCAAGTTTATTTGTGTAGCACTTTTACCGATGGAAATTGTTGGAAAGTAGGTTTACAAAAAATTAATTCTGTCTTTTTTCTCGAAAATTGTGGTATAAACTAAAAATTCTGACTCACCCTCTCGCAATGGTTTTTATTTTATTTATTTTATTTTTTTGACACAAAATATGACTATAATATGACTATTTCACAATTCTGTTTTTTTTTCAGTTTTGAGTTTATATCTCACACTTGTGTTTAAATCTTATAATTTTGCATTTATATCCTGCAATTCTGAGTTTATATCTCTCAATTCTGTAAAAAAAAAAAAAAAAAGTGAGATATAAATGCAGAATTATTGGATAAAAAAATATATATATTATGCAATGCAATACAATAACTGAAAATACATATTGAAAATGCAAGATATAATATTCATGTTTCAAGATATTGACACAGATGCATTAGAAGCAGATCAGTTTGTTCTGTTTGCTCAGTTTATCCATCAGTCTGGCATCAATACATCATCTGCCATTTGTGTTGGTTTGTTCCCTTGTGTTTCACTTTTCTTTCCTCAAGCTGTTATGTGCTGGTTTACACTCTTGCTCTCTCTGTTTTGGATGATTAATGATGGGTATGAAAATTCTAGAATCAGAATGTCTGTTTTTTTTCTTCTGTCATGTGTTTTGAACATGCAAAGGTTTCAGATCTGATGTGACCGACATTATTAAACAGGCATATGTCTAAACATCCTTAAACCAAGATCCATTTACTTATAAAGCTAAATGACTTAAGATATTAATGCTTTTTTTCTGATGTGTCAAAGTGAATTGAAAAAAAATAATAATAATCTGCCAGTGGGGTCAGAAAATGTAACATAATTCAAAGAGAAAACAAGCAAATATTTTGTCTTGTTTTAGGCATATATTCAATTAATAATTGATATTTTTTTTCCTTTTTTTTTTTTTTTTTTTTAAGAAAACAAGATTTTGTCGTTTTGCTTATCAAGTGTCTTTATATAAGAATTAACTAATATTTTTACCATGAAAAAGTATTTTTATTGTGCTTTCCAATATAAATATCTAAACATTATTGAATCAAGAAACAAACAAAAAATCTCATTTTAAGAAAAAAAAAAAATTCATTTTAATAACTTTTCCCAAAAAACAAGACTTAATATCCTTAGTCATTTTGCTTAAATATATCTTGATTTAAACGTTTAGATATTTTAATTGAAAACAAGACCATTCTTTTGCAATTTTTAATTCGAAAAATTGATGTGCAAAATGCGAAGTGCAAAATGCATGACTGTAAATGTGTGTTTGTGTTTTTTACAGCCATCCATGAATTTCCCAATGATATTTTCACCAACGCTGAGCGGAAGAGCGGCGGTGTGCTGCTGCATATAATAGCGGTAAGAAAGTCCATTTATCTCTCTCTCTTTCCTCAGATTAGCAAAGTACATTAAGAAAATTGCATCACTGAAAGTTTGAGGGAAATTTGATCTGGGTTAGTTTTGCACAGAAGTTTGGTAAATGTATAAAGGAGAGAATTTGGTGAAAGTAATGATGCACGTGCACTGCTGCTGCCCGCGTGATTTGATCTCTTTGCTGTTTTCAGTGTGGGTTAATCCACTGCTAATATGACCAGATTTAACTCCATCAGCCATGAGCAGCACAATTAAGATCTGCCTGTGGTTATGTAACACCGCCGCTCTAATGTTTGCATCACACATGGTTCAGGTCTGAATTATGTATTCACACAAACAATCACAACGTACTGTGAGTGGGATTTCTGTGCTTTGGTGCCCCCTGTGACTGGAAATGATCATGCAAATATCTGTCTGGAATGATTAAGTATCATTTATGCTGTTTGTTACAGTAAAGTTACTATTCATGAAGGGAACTGAATCTTTTTATTGTCTGTAAAACGCAACCAGTAAATCCCCCCTAAAGCATGTTAGTAATTTTTATTGTTTATATGTTATTTGCCATAGACACTGGTTATTTTGGGGGTATTTTGCTTCCTTAACATGCCTTCATTCTGACTAGTGGAAAGAAAATATCCAAAATACACATTAAAGTGTATTTTATTATTTGCATATGTAGACTTTTAAAGACTGTTTTCTCAAAATTAGCCCGAAATCAAAAAAAGAATAATTATCCATAATCTGAAGTTTTTTTTTTTTTCATCTCATAGGGATTTGTTTGCATATTATTCTTCTGATTTATGTAATGTTTTATGCCTAATCATAGTGTGAAACATACATACATAGATATAGGTACAGCAAACTTGTCTTAAATGTCTATTATAAGTAAAACCAGTCTATTTGATTACAAGGATGGAAAATCTACGGCGGTTTTAGGTGCAAATCACCTTTGTAAGTAAACAAATGTGTCTGGTGTTATGATGCCATCGTCACACTCATTGCTGAAGGTCATCGTAGTGTCTTCTTAATTGCTTTGGATTCAAATTGTGGATGAGCAGGAGTTTGTATTGGGTTGGCAGATGATTAAGCTAGATGAGGTGAATGCAGATGTGAATCCAGAGGTTTGGATCAGTCAGGCCTGGAGAGCAAGGACACACTGTGCATGAAGAAGAGGAGAGACGGCGTTCTGGAGCGGACAGCAGGCGAACGCAGCCAGCCGGCTTCTGGAAGCTTTCATTTCACAATCGCTTCTCCTCAAAGTGTATATTTTAGGAGACAGGAATAGAGACACACAGGGTCAATAGTTGAAATATAGTAAGTCAGAAACAGATGCATTGCAGGCTTTCAGTCCTGTTGCACATCATTACAGTTTTGTGGTGGAAGCAAACAGGCAGTACTGAATGGGGCAACAGAGTTTCTTTTAAATACGCTTTTTTTTTTTTTTTACTATACAGCAGGACTTTTTATCTTTTACTCAAAAAAAAAAAAAAACTTAAAAAATGACATTATTGAAATAAAATAAACATAGCTAAAATGTAATAAAGTAAACTGAACTAAACTAAACTAAAGTTTATTTCACATAATTTCCATTGCAAAATTTCAAATTTGAAATAAAAAACCTACAACTGTATATAACTGAAATGAACAAATTTAACAAATACAAAAATATTAATAAAACTTTAAAATGAAAAACAAACCAAATATAAAACTGAAATCTAATTTAAATTACTATAATAGCTATACATATATAATACCTGCTATACAGATCAAAGTTATCTTAGTATTTCTAAACACTTTAATGAAAGTTGTTCAGTCATCTGTAGACTATTTAATAATATTTTAATAATATAATTAGCTTTTATTTTTATATTTTCAGTTTTAATTTTAATTTGAGCAATTTCATTCGTTTCTATTTATCTTAATGTTGTATATAAGTATTTTAGTTCTTAAACTTGATTCAGTTACGCAGTTACAAAGGCAAAATTTCTAAATCTTTGTTTTAACATTATGCTATGTTTATTATTATGTATCATTATATAATGTTTTATTTAACCTTTTGTCTTTTATGTTTTTTTTGTTTCGTTTTTTTAAGATTGAATGTTTTTAAGATTTATTTTCTGAGATTTCCATGTACTTTTATGTTTTCAGCTTAAATTCAATTAGTAATTGGTTTTAGTTAACAACAGCAACAACACTGATACACATTGTTATTCAGCTCTAATTTGCCTAACTTTTTCACACTTCTGAGATTTTTACTTGGTTTTGTTTTCATAGGAGCAACATTTAAGAAGCAGGAGACTTAAATAAAAGTTGCGGTGTACCTCATTGGTACTTAAGAGAAATAAGTGAGTTTGGATCAGGTTTCTACAGTCTTCTGTGTCTTCTTACAGGCTCTTTACATGTTCCTGGCTCTGGCGATCGTGTGTGATGACTACTTCGTGACGTCTCTTGAGAAAATCTGTGAGGTAGGATTGAGTAACACTGCTGTAAAAAAGCAGAATCTGCGCTGTTCTTCCTCTGACCACTTTGAGGCTTTCAGAAGCTCATAAAACCTACTGCTCCAGATTTGGGTGTTGTCTGTGAATCGTCTGCTGTTGTTGTGTTGTTCAGAAGCTGAATCTGAGCGAGGATGTGGCCGGAGCCACGTTCATGGCGGCGGGGAGCTCAGCGCCCGAACTCTTCGCCTCTGTTATAGGTAAAGTTACACAACCGTTGTTCCCGGCTCTTCTCGTGCAGCACTTTTACTCATTGTGTCTGTTTCCAGGTGTCTTCATCACTCACGGTGATGTTGGAGTCGGGACGATCGTCGGCTCTGCTGTCTTTAATATCCTCTGCATCATCGGCGTTTGTGGGATCTTTGCTGGACAGGTTTGTTTTGTGCATCTTCTCCAACAGAAGCCTTAGTTCACCTAAATTTGAGTCTCCTCAACCTCAGATGTAGGTGGATTTTCTTTCTTCAGTAGAACAGTAAAGAAGATTTTGAGCTGAAACCGTGGTCCTTGATGATGCTTAAAATGCAAGTCAATGGCTACCATCACTTCGAGAGTCAAAAAAGCACATCAAGCTAGAGAAAATGAAATACTGAGGTCTTATAAAGCGAAATGTTTGGTTTACATGTGAAACATTATCACCTGTAATCCAGAGCCTCTAATAGTTTACAGCGATGTCCGGTTCACAAATGAATCTTTCTTTTGAACCGATTCTCTTTGGTGAACTGTTGGAACAGTTTATTAAATCGGACTGAACCATCTGAAACAGTTTCAGCTCTAAAAGCTCAGATCTACAGTCAATCTGACTATAAACCAGCAAAAATAGCACTTATAATATGTACACTTTATGTCATTGCAATGAAATGGTTCTCTATTGACATCGATGGTTTCATGAAGACTCTTAAACATCCATGGAATCTTTCCAGTCCACAAAAGCTTCTTTATAGTGGAAAGATTACTAAAATTATTGATATAAAATATTTTTTTTCTCATTAAAATAATTATAATTTCTTGGGTTTAATTATGTATTTGTTTCATTTATTTTCCCATTTGATGAAAAAAAAAAGGATTTTACACAAAATGCACAAAATCTTTATTTCGGAGATAACAACTAGAGGCCTCTGCCATGAATTACACTCAGTTTCATGTTTTCTCTGTTTGTAAATCATAAGTTTATGTATTTAACAGTAGTCTGTGTTGTTGTCTGTAGGTGGTCTTACTGACCCGGTGGGCTGTTTTCCGTGACTCTTTCTTCTACATATTGTCTGTAGTTGCTCTGATTGTGGTGAGTCTCAACTTAATATCTGCTCTGGTATTTCCTATTGACACATTATAGATAGAAACAGAAAGAACTAACTTAAAACCATTTTTTAAATCGTGAAAATACTAAATAAAATATAACAGAACTGATTATCTTTTTTGTCTTGTCTTGTGACATCAGTTCATCTATGATGAAAAGATTGTGTGGTGAGTCTGTTTTCATTCGTTTCCTCTCGTGTCAGATTTTTGTGATTTTCCACGTGACGTGTTTGTGATGTTGTGTTTCAGGTGGGAGAGTCTGGTGCTGGTGCTCATGTATGCTGTATATATCCTCATCATGAAGTGAGTTTATTATTTATAATGTCACAAATCATTTCTATTGCAAATAAATGCTGTTCTTTTGAATTCTCTATCCATCAAATAATCCTGAAAAAATAAATGCATTAGTTTTTTTTCTTCAAAAATATAAAGCAGCACAACTGTTTTCAACATTGATAATAATCAGAACTGTTTCTTGAGTAGAAAATAAGCATATTAGAATGATTTCTGGAGATCAGTGACACTGAAGACTGGAGGAATTCAATAAATGACATTTTACAATATATTCAATTGTATTTATGATCAAACAATCACAGCCTTGGACAGCGGCAGAGATTAAAACTCTCTGGAAGAATATTCTCATTTAGTTTTTGTCTGTATTAGATTTAACGCAAGCATGCAGAAGTTTTTCACGAGACGAGGTGACAAGAACATTGCCAATGGAAACGCAGCGGCCGGCAGTGAACTGGAGGACGGTAAAGACAGTTTAGACTGTAACTGGGACGATCTGTCAGTACCGCTGCTGGGTCCAGGTAAGACTAAACAGACAGGCATATTTCAAAATAACTCATAATCCATAATTACATACCTATGTCACCCTCAGTACAAGTATCCACCTGTCCTCATGTTTTGAACAAATATGGTAGAAATAATGTCATACAGACAGAATCACTGCTAGAAATGTAATATGTTAAAAAATCTTTTTCAAGTTTTTAAATATAGTCAGTTATCTCCAAACATCTTTATGTATGTCTATAAAATGAGAAGTGCTATTCATACATACTGTGACTTACTGTGTGATATATTACATGAAATTATACTATTATTATTATTAGCTACATGTCACATCTTGCCACTTCACTTTATTATTATTATTAAATTAAGAAGCTCATAGTAAAAAAAAAAACATGCTTTATTAAAAAGCCAAAATTGTAATATATATATTGTTTTTAAATTTGGAAAAATATCTTTGCATAACCTTTTAAGTTATTTAAAAACCATTTAAATTACAATTCAGAAATACTGTTACTTGAATAATGTTTTCAGTTATTGAATTACAATATTTATAATAAATTACATAAGCAGAAGTTAATAAAAACAATAGTTTTTGCCATATTCTACTGAATTATATATATATATATATATATATGTATGTATGTATGTATGTATGTATATATATATATATATATATATATATATATATATATATATATATATATTCTTTTTTATTATTATTATTATTATTGGTATTAATCTGTTTTTATTGATTAGTTTTTTCATAGGCTTTATTACCAGTAAGATTTTTATTTTTTTTAAATATCAAATTATTTTTAATTTGAGGGTTGATCCAGGTTATTATTCAGGGAACATTAAGACAAAGATAGTATTTTGGTTGAGTTTGGTGTATCCTTTTAAAATTAGATTTTTAATTTATATTTCTTGTACACCTTGATCTTCTCGTTTATTGCATTTGCTCTGAACAGCACGACAGGTGTGGAATTTTGTCCAGATTTATTTTGTCTTTTTGAGAGAAACGTCCTCCTGATCCAGTGTTTGAGAAACCTTGTTTTTCAGCTCTTGAGATCTCAGCACTTTTCTTCTTCCTGCTTCTCTCCGTCTGTGATTGAGAGGTAACGTCACTGCCTCATCCATCACTTCAGTCTCTTTTCTCCCTGCTGTCTTTCCACCAGAGTTTGTCTCTTTCCTCATGTCTGTTTCTGGCCTCGATATCTTCACGTTTAACTCTGCCTGTCTGTTTAGTCTTACTAAAGCTTTCTGCTTTTACTGCACACTCTTTCTCTGATGCTTCTCTGAAAATGCAGTAAAAATGGAGTAAATGTCGTTTTACAATATCAAGAAAAAAATCAGTCCTGATATACTCTGTGTGTATTTCACGGATATTTATTTTGTCTTTCTCAAGTCAAGTCCAGTAAGGTTTACAGTCGAGGTTCGGTGCTCATGGTTGATGAAATCATGAATGCCAGTCCTCCGAATTACCGTTTCCCTGAAGCCGGTCTCCGTGTGATGGTCACAAACCACTTCGGACCCAAGACTCGTCTGCGCATGGCCAGCCGTCTCATTATAACAGAGGTACGGCAGACACACCGTGACACAGCAAAAAAATAATTTTTAATTGTATAAAAAGGAATAAAAAATATTGGAATGTTCATCACTATTTAATGAGGTCATATGATGCAATTCCAAGTTTTCCTTTCTCTTTGGAGTGTTTCAAGCTGCTAGTGAACAGAAAAGAAGTTGCAAAGACTAAAGTCTCAAATCCCAAGAGGTATTCTTTATAAAAGTTAAGAGTTGTCCACGTCCTCCTAAAACGCCTCGTTTAAACACGCCCCCACATGTCTATGTCACTGTGTGGGGAGATTTGCATAACACCATCCAAATGTTCACACAAAGAAACAAGGCATAAACTTTTTTTTCTGCTCAGGGAGAGTAGAGAGTAATGAACACTGTTTAGGGACCATGTCAATGGGAACACAGTTGAGATCACTTCTAATGAGCTGGTTATCTGAATCAGGTGTGTTAACAGAGAGACATGCAAAATGTGTAGAGCTGAGGGGACGAAGACTGGTATTGAGAACCACCTGTGTAGAGAAGCGCTTGTTGTTTGTCATTTCTCCGATCACAAATGCAGACATAGTTTTAGGTTTACGTGGCGCGATGCAACACCTAAAAACACAGAATAAGTGTTTAGAATTTATAAGTAAGGGGCGTAATATTTCCATCAGACACTTTTTCCAATCACAATGCACTGGATAGCTGGCCAATCAGTGTACGCCTCGCTTTTCAAACTGATTAAAACATAAAACACAACACGTTTTAGAAAGCGGGCATAGAGGAACAACAATAATGTACAGTATGTGGAAATGCATGTGTTTTTATAACCTTTAACTGCATAAACACATTTCATTACACCAAATACACCAAATAATTTTATTTTAGCAACATCATATGACCTCTTTAAAAAAATATATGCATATATATAGATATGCTGATTTGCTGCTCAAGACACATTTGTAATTTTATAATCAATATTGAAAACTGCTTAATAGTTTTCTGAAAACAGTTTTACATTTTTTCAGGATTCTTTGACAAATAGCCTTTATTTATTCTTTTTGTTAAACATTGACATTTCTGTAACATTATAATTGTCTCTACTGTCACCTTTGATTGATTTAATGTGTCCTTCCTTACTGAGTAAAAATATTAACTTGTTTTTTAAAATCTATCCGACCTTAAACTTTTGAATGATAGTTCAAGTTCAAATAATTTTTTGAGACTGTTGACTATTATTTTCATCAAAAATCAAAATGAAATTTAATTGTTTATACTGTACATTATAATGTTGTGCTCCCTGAATGGTTTTTAATTTATTGTTGTTGTTTATTTTTCACAAAATCAGTATTCAGTAGTATCAGTATCAGTACTAGTATTAGTATTAGTATCAACCACTGGTGCACTTCTAGAAAAGTGTGTCTCTTGTGTGTAGCGTCAGAGGTTGGTCCAGTCGGCTAATGGTGTGGAGACAGCTGTGGTGGACGGCAAACCAGACATCGAGAATGGAAACGTGCCAGAAGACAAAACCACTGAAGAGAAAGAGAGTGAACTCACCTCACCGTTCAGACTTCCAGGTGAGTAAAGGAGAGTTACTGTTACCTTTCAGAACGCCATTTTTTTGTGCCAAAATCACCCAAAACATTCAGAAAAGAAACGGATGTGACAGAGATGAAAAAGCATCTCAGAAAGAACATTTTAAGAAGCAAATATAAGCTTTTTAACCTTTGTGCTGTGCTGAAAATTACCTAATGTGGTGTACATGGTAAAAAAAAAAAAGACTAGCGTCAATAAAATTGCTTGTAAATATGTCATTATGCTATATAAACATCAAATCTTACATTCAACCTTTTTGTCAACTTGTTTTCTTTTAATGTGCATGCACAGGTTTAGTATTTTAATTTTTATTTAAATATGGTATTTGGATTTTTAGATCATTTTGGTAATTTCCGTTCAAAAACTGAGATCAGTGAAACTTTTTACCAATCAGTTCCAAGAGCAAATACAAAACCTGTGCTAATTGAAAGAAAACAAACTGATGAAGTTAAATTCAATATGTGGTAATAATATAGCGTAATGACAGATTTACAAGCAATGTTTTTGAAGGCAGGTCCTTTTTGACCTGGAACACCACAAGTGTAACAAAATACAAAAATATCAAAATTTATGCCTTGTTATTAAAGGGTTAGTTCACCCAACATTTTTGTTATATAACTCCAACTGGATTCGTCTAAAAGAAGGAAAGGATGCCTCAAAGGTGAGTAAAACGCAGTAAATTTCTAAATTTCAGTTTTGGGTGAACTAATCCTTTAACATATCTTGAATTCAATCTTTGTCGTTTACTTTTAATTGTGCAAGGTTTTGTGTTTCTTTTTGGTACTAATTGATCGAGGCCTCATTCATTTGAGCTCATGCACCTCAGTTTTCCAGTGAAAAAAGTATAATTTGAGGATAATTATGGTAGATTTTTATTTTTTTAAACCCAAAATATGGTAATAATGTAGTATAATAAGAGATTTAGAAAGCAATTTTTGTAGGCGGGTCATTTTTGACCCAGGTCAAAAATAGCTGTGGAAAAATTCCAAAGCGGATACATTTTTCAGGGTTAAGAGGCTTTTATACCTGCTATAGGAAAAAGAAAATCTTATGCCAGTCAAAATGACAGGAACACAGCATGAGGATTAAAGGAACAGTATCTAGTTTGTAAGCAAGAGCAGTAAAATAAGTTTATAGCACTGCAGTGTGGTTTTGAAACAGTACGTTATGTGTTTCAGACGGCTGTGTGAACAGAACTAAATGGCTGATCTCTTGGCCGCTGTTGTTGATCCTGTACTTCACCATCCCAAACTGTGCCAAGTCTCGCTGGGAGAAATACTTCATGCTCTCCTTCATCCTCTCCACTGTCTGGATCGCCGTCTTTTCCTACTTCATGGTGTGGATGGTAGGTGCCAAATGTCTGTCAGTGTCTCTCTCCGGTTAGTCTGTCTTGTTTTTAGTGAAGCTTTACTTTGTCTTGTAGGTGACGATCATCGGATACACGCTCGGCATTCCCGACGTCATCATGGGCATCACGTTTCTGGCGGCGGGCACGAGCGTCCCGGACTGCATCGCCAGCCTGATCGTGGCTCGTCAAGGTAGATCGATCGCACCCTTCTGATCAATAAAACTGGAGCAGGATGAATTTAACATGAAAAACAGACTCTTTTACCTTCATGTATCTGATTAAAGCACTACGGCAGACATAATGTGATTTCCTCTTCCTGTGTCACAATCAATCACTTGACCTCAGACATGGACTGCATCTCAATGCTGCCTGCCCTATACAGAATACAAGATAACATACATAGTATAGGTTTTAGGATGAGTTTGTAATGGTTCTCTTTTGACTTTTCCAGCCACATAAAAATACTGAGGCTCATATAACATGGAAGTTTAAACTTATGTTTCTAAAAGATCAAGTGTGTAATTTCTGGCATGAAAGTACATTTTTATAGTCCGTGTTTTTAAGCCAGTGTTTCAGGATTCTCAAACAAAAGGACAAAAATTTTAGAAACTAAACACTTTATTTTATTTTTTAAAATAATAATAATTCATGTATTTTTGACTAAGAGGCCGCTTACATGACGTTGACAACGTTTTCGGCCAAAAACTGGAAACTTTTTATGTGTTTTGACTGTTTGTTTTCACGACGATGGCGTTTTGGGAACTGAAAACGCATATTTTTGGAAACAGGTTTCAAAGTGCAAGTTTTTTCGTGTAAACACACAAAGCGGGAAACTTTAAAAATGGTGTCGTCATGCACATGGGTAGTACGTGTTAGGTATGTAGCAATGACGTGTTGATTTTAAAGGCAAGCACGAACAAACATACAAACAATGAATGGCAAAGTGCATGGTACTGCTCAAGAGTTTGCTAACGCTTCTTCAGCAAAGTGTGGATTTACTTCAGCAAAATTACAGCAGACATAAAACATAAACTTACAACATAAAATCGTCACTTCCCTACACGTAGTGTTTACTAACATGGTGATAGCGCCAACTACTGGCCTGGGATACTTAATATAGCATTTTTGGCCGTTTTCACAGATATGTGTAAACACAAATCTTTTTGAAAACATTGTGGTGTATACATGAAACTTTTTAAAAATGCAAAGGAAAAACTGGTAACGCATTATAATAATTGCACACTATAAATCATTAGTTAAGCATTAGGAAACAGTTAATTCATAATTTATAAAGCATTAATAGACATAGATAGATAGATAGATAAATAGATAAATCCATATATAAATGCTTTATACTTGATTTAAAAGCATATCTATAATGTATTTAATAATTGTTTTTTCATACTTTATTAATGATCAATTTATCATTTCTCAATGTAGTATAGCATTATTAACACACCAGTTATTAAGGAGTTGTCAGTGGTTCATAAGATCACTTTTGAAATTGTAAGTAAATGATTAATAAAATATTTAAATGTGCATTCATACATCTTATTATTCAGACATATAGTAATAGTTACTTAGAGTGTTAATAAATGGTTTATTAACATGTATTTCTACTGTAATTCAGGGTTAATTCAGGTAGTTATAAAACATATGTAGTTGTTAGTTAACTATTTTTGTGAGCTCATCTCAAGTGAGGACTATTTATGCATTGTCCTCACTTTAGATGAGCTCACATAAATATTTAACTGACCACTACTAAATGCTTTATAACTACCTGAATTTACTACATTTACTTACAATTACTTTTTTATTATATGAATCACTGGCAACTCCTAAATAACTGGTTTGTAAATAATGCTATACTTCATTGAGAAATTATAAATTGATCATGAATGAAGTATGACAATACAATTATTAAATGCATTATAGTTAAGTCAGGAATAAAGCATTTATATCTGTGTTTATAAATTACTTATTAATGTCTATTAATGCTTTATAAATTATGAATTATCTGTTTACTAATGATTTAATGACTTAATTAATGATTAATAGTGTGCAGTTGTTATAAAGTGTTGCCGAAAAACTTTTCAGTTTTTGACTACATCGTTGCTGTGTAAACGTAGCCTAAATCTATATCTTGTTTTATAAGTAATGCTTTATGGAAACACTTCTTGTGGCTGCTTTTCTGCTTTCTTTTGTAGTTTTGCGCTTCTATTGAAAAAGGCTTAGCAAATGACAAAGCATGTCATTTCTGGCACCAAATGCCATTTTTATACTTAATTTTTTTTTCACCACTTCTTTTTGCTTTAATTTCACCACCAATAAATGTATTTAATAAGTTATTTTTTTTTCCATTTAGTTTAGTCATTTTCCATTGCTACTTTTGGTTATCTCATGACAAGTCACATCACACTTCTTTTGCATTGCTTTAGGAGAAATGGCCTCTGAATCTGCATGATGAGTGAGCATTGCTAGTTCAGTGTGAAAGCGGGTCTCATTTCTGCAGGTCTGGGAGACATGGCCGTGTCCAACACCATCGGCAGTAACGTCTTTGACATTCTGGTGGGGCTCGGCGTTCCCTGGGCGCTGCAGACCATGGCAGTCAGTTATGGATCAGTTGTAAGCACATCCAGCAGCTCTTTCTGTTTGAACTCCTCTCAAACCAGCAGCTTCTGTTGAACACATGAGCACTGAAACACCAGATCTGTTTTCATTGTAATGGTGTAATGGCACTGTGGCATTGTGGGAGATGATGATGCTGTTTCCTCCCTCCGTCCAGGTGATGATAAACAGTCGGGGACTGGTTTACTCCGTAGTGCTGCTGCTGGGATCTGTCGCGCTCACCGTGAGTAAATCAGCAGGTTCTCCTGAGACAATTCGTGACTCAATCTGGATCAGACGCAAGCTGTAGACTTTTTCTGTGACTTCTGCTGAAAAGTTATTAACTTTCGAAAGACAGGTGTGTTGATTTGGAGGAAACCTGGATGCACAGATATGGTGTGGGTCTGTTCATAGTTAAATAATCTCCCTCTGGTATCACAGTTTTGATCATTAAAATAAATAATTATCCTTAAATAGAATAAATAAATCAAAGGATAATAATACAAAAATCGGTTATATATTATTAATGTTAGAAAATAACAAGTAATTTCCAATGTTACTGTTTTTAATTTATGTGCTGAATGTATTTTAAAGAATCAAACTGTCAATTATTTTAAATAAATGAAAAACATAAGTTAATACAAATTGATAAATTTAAAGTAATACTGAGTCTATTATCACCTGATAATATAATGAAAATTATTATAAATATAATACATTTATTACAAAGTGATTGGCAAATGCTAAAAATGAATATTGCATTTTTTGTCTGAATATTTTTTAAAATTGTAAAATTAAATCGTAAAATTGTTGATTCTTTTAAATCAAATACTAAAAAATAAAATAAAAATAAAATAAAATGAAAACTGTTATACAATTGAAATTTTTATATTCAGCTTAACGCTATGATATACAGATGACAATAGTTTAAAATAGAAAATGTTATTTTTCTAATGTTAGGAAGTAATTGACGATCGCTTACATTGAATATAAAATGTTTAGTTGCTGAATATTTTATTAGTCAAAAAAAAGCATCAGTTTAGAAGAAAATGAACAAATTAAATTATTGTTGTTAAGTGACTAAACTGAATATTGCATTTTTTTTCCTTTGTATTTGATGAAAATGTTTTCATTATTAAATTATAGATTATTTTAAATAAATTAAACAATCGAATCATAAATATTAAATGAAACTGTTGAATGGGAAATGGGAATGAAATTAAAGTTATCATTATATAAACAGTTATTTGTAACCTTTTTATGAAGTGAGAATTGCTTAAACTGAAAATTATAATTTTTTAGGTTAGAAATTGCAAACTTTTGTGTATTTTACTCTCCAGTCAAATCAGAACTGATAGCTGTCACATGCATGTCTATAGCTTCTCAGTCTGTTGCATTAATCAATGTTTCCTCGTTAGTTAACTCATCCGTTCCTTTGCTTGCTTTGTAATCCTTCAGTTCTCCCTCAGGATCTGTTGGTTCTCGTGTGTGTCACTTCTGTGTTTATTTCAATATTCCAAAACATTGTTATTAATCTTTCTCTGAGTTGTGTTCCTGATCTTCGTGTGTTTCTATACCACGCAACCGAGGCAACAGCCCAGTTCAGTTATTCATTTATAGACTTCTGAACTTCTGAGCACTGAACTGCACAAACATAATCAACATGTAAGTGATTAAAGCTTCATTCCTGTTTTTTTTGTCACTGCAGATTCTCGGGATTCATCTGAACGGGTGGAAGCTGGACTTCAAGCTGGGTGTCTATGTGCTGGTGCTGTACGCCATCTTCCTCTGCTTCTCTATCATGATCGAATACAATGTCTTCACCTTCGTCAACCTGCCCATGTGTCAGGAAGACTAGACTCCATATCCCAGAATGCACTGTTCTGATGTCACAAGCTCCGGAACCATCATCACCTCAGACTGGACGAATGCTAGTCTTCATTAGCACCAACACTTTATTCAAGCTTTTGTTCGACTCATCTCACTGTGGACAGAAAAATAGATTCGATCTTCTACTTAAGCTCATTTTCCTGATTCTGACCCCAGAAAGAGGAGGAACTTCTCCTTGGAAGCTCTTCTCTTCCAGTTGAGATCTGTAATGTACCAGAATGCATGGCAAACACGGAGCGTGTGGACGCCTGGATAAGCATTCATCCTTTTCTACATGTCTACACTGATGTGTTTCTTTTTCTTGTCTAACCACTGAATCTCTTCATGAAGAATTTATCGCTCACACAACTGTGAATTCTTTTGCAGAATATCACTTTTTTCGGTGAGTTATAAATAAGCAAAACATTTAGAAATGCAAGAGAAACTAACATTCTCTGTTAGTACTGTGTCCTAGAATCAGGTGCGATCTGCCATGCAAATCAGTGCAATCTCATTGGTCTAAAAATCTGCATATTAATCAGCAACAGTGGCAGCTGGCTGTGATTGGTGCAGCGTTGACTTTCATTGCAGATGGACTAATTTCTCGTCATCTGAAGCATGTCATGCCTGGCTAGGACACTTTCATAATCAGTATTTTTGATCTTGTTTTACATTTTTTTTTTTTGTAGAAATATCTAAACATCCTTAAAACAGGATAAATTTGCTTGAAAATATTGAGACATTGAGTTCTTAAGAGTTTGCGAGGAATACAGTATATATTCAAATAAATTAAGTTTTAATTAGTTTCTTGCAAATGGTTTTAAGCATAAACCTGAATATTTCGTTTTAGATTTATGTAAACAAGAAATAAGAATAATATTTGGAAATGCAAGAGAAATAAAAGTATTTCTTGTCAACAATTGTAGGAAAAAAATTCAAATACAAATTCAAATACTTTAAACCTGACCTAATTTAGTTAGATTTATACTGAAAAAGGGAAGAAAAATATTTCTAAACACAAGAGCAATTAAAGAATTGCATGTCATTCCTTGCTAAAAGTAAAAAATATTTTACATTTTAGAAAAACAGACATAAATACTGATAATGAATAATTTTGTTTTGCATATAAATTGTAGAATCTGTGTATTTTTAATCACAAAAAGCAATGTTCCTGTTTCATGGTTTTAGGAGGTTTTGCTGTAGCCTCTTTGAGGGCTCTGTGAATATAAACTTGCCTATAAAGACATTTAATAATCATATTTATTTCTAGATGAGCATCTGTGCTGTTGTTTCTGGTGGTTTTGGTCTGGTCTTATGCTCTTGAGGGACTCTTTCATTGTGAAATGTAGAAATTAGCACTTTAAAGCAAGTGAGTGAGCTATTGGGAGTTAATTAGAAGCGCTTTCCTCTGCCAGACGTGTGTGTTATGTGTATTTGTGTTTGTATTTGAGCATATCAGGGGAAGATCTTCGGACAGACCATCATCTGAACAATCCACGCACTGCAAAAAAAAAAAAAAAAAAAAAAAAAAAAAAAAAAAAAAAATCAGGTTCTTCCTCTGTATTTTTGACTATTTTTCCAGTACAAATTTAAAAAAAACTCTTAAATCAAGATACATTTACCTGAAAAGCAAAATTACAAGATATGAAATCTTGTTTTAAAAAAAAAAGACAAAACTACATTTCGAATTAACTATATATATATATAAGACTTGAGAAGCTGAATGATGGCTTTTCTGAAACAACTGATAAAACTTAATTGAGTCTAAGCTTAAAACAAGAAAAAATCTTTTCCTGCTCAGCAAAATAAACTTATTTAAAAGAGAAAACATTTTTTTTTAGCTTAAACTCACTCGCTTTTGATGATTTTTTAACAAAACAAAATAAAGTGAGTTTTTGCTTAAAACAAGAAAACATATGTAAAAATAAATAAAATAATTACATGTTCAGAAAACATGATTTGAGATGCAAAGTGACTTAATGTAGGCCTTTTAAGTCTTGTTTTCTATGAATAAAAAAATAATAATTTTTAGAGTCAGAAATCTTATTTTCTGACCCCATTGGCAGATTTTACCTATTGTTTTAATATTAGTTTATTAAAATATTAGGTCTTGATTTATTTTCAAAATTAGGTACGTTTAAGCTTAAAACTTAAGTGTCAGAAAAATTAACTTAAGGGAAAACATTTATCTTTTTTTTGCCATGTATTTTTTCTTGTTTTAAGGAAAAACTCAAATGTTTATGAACCAAGACTTAATATAAAGTCATTTTGCTTCTCAAATAAATGCTTTGTGATTGATTTAAGAATCTATCTGTACTAAAAAACGAGTCAAAAACCCAGTGTGCAGTGTGAACACAGCCACCATCAGCACACGCCTGCAACTGCAGTGCATTGTGGGACATTCCACTGAGGTGATCTTCGGACACGGCAGCTACAGAACCAAACCTCCTCGGAGATGTTTTCCCATCATGAGAATCCAAACGAAATCCGCAGCTGTTTTTGTGTCGGGAGAACTGGGTTTATGCAATATAAGCACTGCAAACATCATTTTTTCTGAATGTTGGAAGTGAAATAGCAATAGGATGTGGACTCGTAGTGGACACTATGCAGGGAGGATGTGACTGTGCTCTCCAGGGCATTAGCGTCCTCCTCAAACACAGACTAACGAGCCGCCTTGAACTTCTGAGAGGAAGACGAGCTTCAGTGTTTGGTTTGAGCACGTCTGGTGGATCCTCCAAACTCAACTTCATCCAGAGACACTTACCATTGTTTCTCTTGACTTTTTGCACAGACATATCATGTTTATGCATTTCTGACTGATACTGCAACATTTAAAGAACAAAACCAGGCATAGATGAATATTCTCTAGTGCCATTTTGTAATAAAAAATGGGGTTAAATCTCACAAAAACATGTCCATGGTACATTTCACCCCAAATCACAGGCTAACGTTGTATTTTGCGTATGAAGTCTGTTTTTGTGACACTGATTCACTGATTTAAAGAGAATTAAGCACATTTCCCCTTCAAACTCTCATTGTTTCAATGCTCCCCCCCTCCCACCACTCTCCATTTTTTATTATTTTATAATGATAATGTATTGAAGCCAGTCTCCACCCAAGAATATCTGTGACTTTTATCTCACAATTCTGACCTTTCCCCCAGAATTCTAAATTTGAATCTCAAAATTCTGACCTTTTTCCTCAGAATTCTTATTTTACATTTTGCAGTTCTGTTTATTTATTTATTTATTTTTGTCAAAGGGTAAAATAAAAAAAATACTAATTAAGACTTTTTGCCCTCCGAATCCTGGGGGTGGGGGGTGGGGGGGTTATATACAAAAGTAAAAAGAAAAAAAAGAAATTGCAGCTTTTTATCTCACAATTCTCAATTTTTTTCTTTCTGCAGAACTGCATGAAAAATGTCTGAATTGTCAAATATATTGTCAATAAACAAATAAATAACTATATATATATATTGCTTTACATAATATGAATTCACGGGAAATGTGTATAATTGTCATGAAAATAATGTCGCCATGCAAAAACTCTTGGTTCTTAATAACAGACTTCATTTTCTTTATGCAAAGTATAATACCTTAATTTAATTTATTTAATTTTGGGGTGAATTTTAACCTGGACATTTTCTAGACAGGTTATGAAGGATTTCCCCTATAATGCAGACTTTTACAGCTGTTGGAAGTCATTTGTTCTTTAGATCATTTGTACGTACATGCTTTGATCATGTCTGATCTACCATCAGTTGAACTGCTGGGCTCTTCATATCAGACTTGATTTGAGATTTTGTTGTATATTAACACACACACACACACACACACACACACATTCTCTGTCTACCAACACAATGATCATATATCTTTTTATGAATCACTTTTTTAACAATTCAAATTCAGACGGCATAATTGTTGTACTTACATATTGTGGATTGTATGGGAACTTACAAATTAAGTGCACACACACACACACATTCAATACGTGTATGAACTGCGACCCCATGCACTGTGACCTCAATGTGATGTGCGATTCATGTCAATGATTATAATAAAAAATGTATGATGATCAAAATATAAATGTCTATATTTCATGTAAAGTTAGGTACTATAAACCACTACTGAATACATCTGTAACACGTATATGAATGTATTGTCATGCTTTAATGGACATATCCAACCAATGCATTTTACTGTAAAGCAATAACATGAGAAAAAAGAAGATATATAAATAGATATATGAAAAGAATGATTCCTGTACATTTGTCATATGAAACTTTGAGAAAGGAATGTTTAAAATATGTCACAAATTAAATGATGCCATTTAAACCTGTTTCATCGATCTTGTGGCCTGTTCCCTGTTTTAAATGAGCTGTGTGTGTGTGTAATGTGACGTGAGTAAAGTTCACCCAAAAATAAAAAAATGCTGAAAATGTGCTTTTTTTTTCTCAAACAATGGCAAGTTTAATTATTGCATCATTACATTACAGCGCAAAGCATCAACACTTGCTGTGCAAAAAAAAAGATACACAAAAGATACACTATATTGCCAAAAGTCAAACCTGTTCATATGAAGGGGGGTGGTCGAATACTTTTGGCAATTTCCATGAGTGCAAATCTTTATGTTTAGCATGTCATGCTATTCTAGAAAAAGTGCTTAATTTTATAGCAATAGTTTGGACAGGACCCTTTTCTATTCTAACATGGCAAATAATAATAATAATAATAATAATTTATGAAAACAGTATTGGAAGTTTTGGTCTAAAATGACTGTAACCATATGTACAAGTCATTGGTGTTTGGTGATGAGTTTTTGGCTCAAGGTCAAAGGTGTTCAGCTGGCTTGTTAGAAAACAAAAGGGTCATGTCCAAACTATTGCTATAAAATTAAAAGCACACAATTACCTAGAATATCATGTATCATGTAGAATATCATTACATAAAGTATGCTTAAACGTCAAGATTTGTACTCATGGAAATTACTGAAGTAGTCAAACCAGTTCATTAGAAGAAGGTGTCCCAATAGGCCTGTATTCTCCCCTGTATTCCTCAAACGTGTCTCCTTGTTTCTACGGCTTAACCTAAGCCTCATGTCAATGCATTGAAATTAGTTTCCCAGTCATAGTCTAACAGGGCACGGAATCCCAAAATGAAACCAATCCATCTTCCACGTGATATATTTCAAATGATTGAATTAATTGACCAGCAGGTGGCAGACTAACATCACTGTTTGATTAACAGAGCTTCCCAGTATCACATCACCGGAACTATGAAGTGTTATGTCATCAAATACAAAAAACCTTAACCAAGTGGAATTTGCTTAAAATAAAAATAAAAAGATCTCAAGCACAGTTTGCAACAACAAAAGTTGACAAAAAGTAAGCAGCATTTAAGCACCGCTGAGACTTGCTTTTTGATCATTTACTATCTGTTGCAACACATCTGGACAATTGAAAGTGTGACTTTAAGTGTGCAAATATGTTTGTTTGGGTCACTTAATGTGTATTAATTATGTGTGACAGAATAAATGCATTGGAATTAAATCTTATGCAGTCTGTTCTAACCATTTAAAAAATCTCCTGAGTGAGCATCATCATCATCTGCGCTTTTAAAAATGAATGATGTTTGATTTTATGGAGTATTTGTTTCTGAGAGTTATAAAACATCTGCAAGGACTTAACTCACTCATTTTTTTTCAGCTTAAACTTCTTATTAAGGGAGCAATTCAGCAGCTGTGAGTGTTGGAGCATTTGCTTCATAATTACAGTAGTTTGACAGTAAAGCTGTGATTCTGCTCCATCAGTCGAGCGGATATATAACAGCCTGCGAGGTTACTATGTCAGGCCTTTTTCAGCATTATACTGCCTCTAGCTGAAGGACTGTCCTTTTCAAAACTGCATATCATTTTTCATCTATGGCCACTTTATTCTTTATATAGATACATAAAAACCACATTGGTGCAGACTTGTATGCATGTATGTATTTATTTATTTATTCATATACATACATCACGTTCAAGTTAACATTTTTATTTACTTTTCCTTGAATAATTTTGTTTTTGTTTTTATTTAGTTATTTACACATCACATTCAAGCACACTTGTGTTTATATCTAGTTTGTTAATGTTAAAATGCCTTTTAATGTATATATTATCATTGTTTCTACCCTCAACCAAGACTTTAAACGTTAAACTTCACAAACAGTTTTAATCCAAGATAAATGTGACCAATAATGGCTTTGCAACTGAATCTGTAGAAGTACAAATAAGTGCATTAAATCAACAAAAATGATAGAAAAATAATAAGACAGCGTAATGAGAGTGTTAAAAGATGATAGAGATCAAATGACTTTCTCCATCTGTGCTATCTGAACTCTGAGTGACTATAGACTCACACTAGGGGCTTGGTGCTAATAAGTGGATCTCTTGTGCTAATGAACCTTTGTACTGTACAGTATAACAACCGGATGATCCTGGCACTTTTCATGTTTGTCTGTGGTTATCAGTGTTGGAGAGTAACTAGTATACATTACTGTAGTCTTGTACAGTTACTGAGAAAAATGTGTCATTAAATCACAGCTATACATATGAAAATGTAAACCATTACAAAAGAGCTTACATCTGAACATTTACACACACACACACACACACACACACACACACACACACACACACACACACACACACACACTTAATGTGTGTCCCAATGTGTCAGGAGTTTAGGATGCGGAGTAGGACACATGCTTATTCAGTAACTGTTTTATTTGGATTTATGTATATGCTTTATTTCTTTTAATTAATTTTTTTTCCAAGTTGTTGTTAGATGTCAGTGTTTCTTGTCATAACTATGCAAATATTTGATTTCAAAAACAGTATTATAGCTGTAAAACTAAATGTTTTTAAATGTTTTGGTGGCTGTGTTTTAAAATGAATTTTTTCTAAT
The DNA here is from genome assembly GCF_003368295.1 of Carassius auratus. NCBI lineage: Eukaryota > Metazoa > Chordata > Actinopteri > Cypriniformes > Cyprinidae > Carassius > Carassius auratus. The sequence continues at coordinate 4,094,123 of NC_039262.1, read as the reverse complement.
CTTAATTCAAGTGATGAAGTGATGAAAATGAATAACTATAGTAATCAAATCTAATCAGTTACATACGTTAATAAAGTAACTGAAATAGTTACACTACTAGTTACATAATAATTAGGGTAACTTGCAAGCTGTAACCTATTGCATTTCCAAAGTAACCCTACACTGGTGGCTATCTAGTCACCTAACTACATTTTTCAATTAAATTTCCTTTCATTTGTAAAGGCTTTGTTAATAAATAAATAAATAAATAAATAAATACATAAATACATAAATACATAAATAAATAAATAAATAAAAAAGGTTACGTTTATAAAGTTATTGTCACTCAAAAGTAAGAGTCGACTCTGAATCATCGAAACGAGTCGTTTTTAAAACGAATCCCAAGACGTTTCATGTTGACGTCAACATCATATATTAGCATATTGCCCGCCCACTTGTTGGTCTCTTCCGGTCTCTTCGCGTTGGTCTGAATGAAAACGCTAATCATTCTTTGCCACTAGAGGGCGCTTTTGAAGCGTAAAATAGCAGTTTCCACGTTAGCGCTGTACACAAAGCAGCACTTCGTTCACAAACACTGCTTTATCAGGCATCACAGGCATGATCCAATCGACCAATCACAGCAGATTAGCGTCACCCCAGGGAGGGGTTTGAAAAAATGAATCTTTGAGCGAGTAAGGTAAAATAAGTCAAAGGTGGGTTTTTTTTTTTGACCTTGCATGCATGTCAACCTATTGTTGGGGACTCCCAAAACACAAATATGAGCCTTTCTTCATGAAAACATGAGAAGATGAGTAAGATGTCTCCTTTAATGTCTTTCAAATGTGTGTTAAACTATAAAGCTATTATTGTTTGTGTAGCCTAATAATCATGTTACTGCAGGTCACACTTGATGTGCAATTTATCGTGCCATAAACGTAACTTTAAATTGAAATGAACCATTGATGCATGTAGACAATTAGTCCTCAGTAACTTCTGTCCATCTAGCAAGAAATAGCGACTCTCAGTTGTGCTTTCCAAACAAAACCTGCCAGCACACAAGACACATTTCAATTCAATTATGGTTTGAACCTACCGGTCATGGTAGACTTCCCAAATGAACCATTTGCAATTCTGGATTAGTTCCATAAATTGGCTTTAAAAACTAAAAATGGCAGAATTCCCTCACCACAAAACTGTTTAACCTTTGACTGCCGAAGTTAACAAATCCTGATGGTGGATCCTGAGCGCTCTAATGGAAGCCTGTGGATGTTTGGTATGATGGAGTTCATGAGCATTTGTGTTGGACGATGCCCAAGTCACACTTTTACGGCTGAGTATGTGACTGCAGGAAGCTGAACCTTCATTATAAATCTGCCTGAGTGTTATTAATGCAAATTGCTTTTTTGATATTGTGCTGCATCGTTGTATTGAAATCCATAATGTACACAAAACCGAGAAATGTTGTCAGTAACCTGGAAGCCTGAACACTCTGCGTTCCCGCACCTTTTAACAAATGAATTTCTGTGACTTTTCCAGTCATTCAAGATTACTGGATTTAAAAAAACAAAAAAATCATATGTAGTTTGCAAGTACTTTTAGCATATAAAAAGATATAATAAAAGAAATAGAATATAATTTTTTTTTATGATTATGCATATATTCATATGATTTAATATGGCTTGGAAATCACAATTTTAAAAATGTAATTTATGATTACTTGGTTTGTCTGGATTAGAGGATTACAAATCATATATTTAACTTTTATATAAATATTTCATTTTTTATTCCTGATTGTAGAATCATTGTATGCATGCAGGGTTGTTATAATTAATTGAAACTCAAATTAAAACTAAAAATTTAAATATAAAAAGTATTTAAATAAAAGTTAAAACTAAAATGCTCTAAAAATACAAACATCGACATTTAAATTTTTTTTGCAAAAAACAACAAAATGACTAAAAAAAAATGAAAATGAAAATGGGAAATATATATTAAAATATAAACTATAATAGTATGATGATACTAAAATTACACTTAATATACATATATATATATATATATATATATATATATATATATATATATATATATATATATATATATATATATATATATATACATGTAAGTGTAATTTTAGTATCAATATTTAGTATATTAATATTATTTAATTAACTGCATTGCTTGGAAATCACAATTTTAAAAATGAATCTTTTTTGTCGTTCAATTTTAATTTAAAAGTACATTTCTATTTAGTATAGAAATGTCTTTTTTAGTCATTACTTGTATGCATCTCAGGGTTATTGTACTTAATTCAAACTAAAATTCAAACTACAATTTAAGATAAAAAATTTAATTTTATGAACTTTATATACTAAAATAGTGCGTACTGATGCATACTGTATATTCAAATGATTGAATTAAATACAAACCATTATTTAAATTTCATAAATCTTCTGAAATTTCCAGGTTTCCTTTCTCAGAAGTAACCTATGCAATACAGTGTTTGCTTTTATAAAGAGTTTAATCTATTAAAACACATGATTGACACCCAGTGTCATTTCTTCAATCCTGTGCTGTAATGCTTTAGGCTCTTTTGAAAGTGCAACCGGTTACATTTGCAATGAAAAGATGACGAAATGCAATGCGAAGGTACTTATCATGCATTGAATACTTTTTTCTAATGCATTATATATACAGGCCTCAAGTCAAGTGTTTCCATCTTTCTCTCTTTGTCGTTTTTGAGCACTAAACACACATTTGAAGGCTTGCGACCCTTTGACTGGTTTTAGAGCGAGGCTGAATCTTTAATGCTGTAAAGCAAATGTAAGAATGCCTAAGGGGCTGCTGACATCTGAACGGGGTTTATTGATGCATTTCGAATGAAAGATGATGTTCCTCCATCTCTTTGCTTTTCACTGTGAATGATAACAAGTCTGTGTCTCAAGATTGTGCACAATCAATTCCTTTCAATTATTTTTAGAATACCACATGCTTAATATCTGCACACTTACATATATTTGTCTAATTACTCTTTACAATTTACATTATGTGATTAGATACTGTAGTAAACACTTAAACTACTAAATTATAGATCATAGTGCATTGCTGTATTCGCTCCATAGGTTGTTTTGAGCTGAAAGTTAAGACTGAATCTTAAATATTTATCGAGAAAAAAAATGTTTTTGCACATTAATATATGTATTCAGATGTAGACACTGCATCCATGTCTCACACAAATAGATTCTGGCATCCAATAACAAAAATAGATTTTGATGATAATGTTGTTGTTGAAAATTAATTAATTAATTATAACATTTTGGGGGTTAATTGCCATATTAAATCGAATAAATAAATACATTCTTAAATATCAATTTCTCCTTAAATTGAATCTAATGAATTTATATATGTAAAATAATTTTATGCAAAGCTATAAAAACAAAGCTCTAAATAAAATATAATGATCAAAAACATTCTTGATTAATTAAATATGTTACTTTCCTTTTTTGTAATAATTCCAATTTTGGTGCTTAGAAAACATTAAAAGCAAGTAAAGTGTCTGCTTAAATGTTTCTTATAACTTTTGTGAAAAATGTCAAAATATGGGTGAAATAACATTGCATTATCATATACAGCATAACATGTATAACAAATATATAAAGTAAGTGATCATACAAATTGGTCTTGGTCTAAATATTTTTTGTTTAATTATTGTTACACTGAATGTCATTTTAGTGTGTGTCTTCTGATAATTATGGTCATAAATGTATGATAGTAATTATTTTTTGCTTAGAAAAATAATAAAACAGGAGCATTTCTAATGTGTGGAGAGAAAAATTAAAGCTGTATTATTAACCTTTTATTGTTTTGATGTTTGAACAACCCTTTTTTGCCTTTGATCCTCATTTTTCAGTAAAACTATATTAAATAGTTGAACTGAAACAGAATATGTTTAATGTGTCAACGATGCACCAAACAAAAATGTAAGAGTTGCACAAATGAGTTTTACAGTATTTATACATTTATAAAGTTTTCAGTGCTGCACATCTTGAAATTATAATCACCGTCATTCTCACGTGTATATGTGTGTAGTGCTAAAAGACTATTATTGACTATTATTGTTAGTGCATGAATATTTCTCTCTGGTACGATTCGGAAAAAAACATGCAATCAGTGTTGTGTTTTTTCTAAACAATATTAAAGTAAATGTTATGTTGCCATTTGAACCATTGTACCGTAGAGAGAAACTCAAGCTGTCTGATGGTGGGTGGACACTAAAGTAGACGAATTCTCAAAAAACACAATACGCAGCGGAGTGAGTCAACATCCACCGAGACCGCCCACCATATGCAGGTGGCAATAAATGAATGTTGCTGAAATAGAATACATCAGGTTGCTACATGTGCTGAATAAATCAGACGAGGAGGGTAAATGGTTTTCGCATTCGCACCGTGTAGAGAGGGAAGGCTGTTTAATTCCACAGTGTCCAGGCCTTAGAGTTTTTTTGGAATCAGTTTCACGCTGTGTGGCTTTAGAAAGGTGAGTCCCTGCTGATGGGGGTCACGCGTAATTTATTTCATTTTCCCAGATGCCATTTACCCCTCCATCTGCTTCCGCAGACACGGTGTGTTTACTCAAACATTAGAAGAACTGATTTAAACAGGGGCTGAGATGGAAACGCTGTGATCTTCTGTTCATGTGGAGAAAATGTGTGGGGTGATCGGACAGC